>NW_008669728.1:50419-62772 GCF_000695815.1 Acanthisitta chloris
AGATAAGAAGGAATAATGCAGATCCAGATCTATATGCAGATGTAGATCAAGATACAGAAGCAGAATAATTCGTGGCCTTCCACAAATCTGGCTCCCAACATCTGACAAATGTATTTAATTTCCAGGAAAACACAGAAGCTTTGTCCACCACATCTTCTCGCTTTGTTCAGTTGTGTTCTCCAAACCACAGAACCACTGAGGGTGTCTCTGTCTCACCATTGTAAATGAGCTGAACTTTGCTTCCAGTATTTCCTGGTCACCCTTTCTTTTTGCGTTCCTGGAAGAGGTGCCCTCTGGTTTCACCACGATTTCCCTCTGCTCAGCTCTTGACTAACTCCATCTATTCTGCAGAGTATCTGTTATCTTGGAGAGAGCCGTGGCTTCTGTCACATTTCTTCTGCTTGGTTTGGGTTTATTTTTTTTGGTTTTATTCCTTTCCTTCTGCTTTGGTTTATTTTTCTGCCCAGTCCTGACTTTGTTTTGTTTTGGAGCTGACATTATTCCAGCCCACCCAGACCTGTCTGTTGTGTGGTGAACCTTGATTATTACTGGCTCCCCGAGAAACAGTTGAGTAGGAGTCAAATTCAGGTTTTTGGGACCTTTGTTCCAACATATAATTGAACAAAATATAAACAACTTAAAAAATACAACTGTGTTGGATTTTTTCTCTTATTATATTCCATTTTTCATTCTTAAAAACGTTTATCTTTGAATTTAGAGTTTCCCAACACTGGTTCCCAGTTTTTTATACCAAAAGTCTTGATGGCCCATGGCCACAGCGGGTAATCCTACAGCTAGCAGGGTCCTTACTTGGTGTTTAGAGATGTTTTCAATCCTTAATCCTAACCACTGCCATGGGAAATTCTCATTGTGTCCTGGCTGCCTTGGGGATCTGGAATTGCAGCAGATGCTTATGGTTTGCAATCGCAGAATCCCAGAAACATTCAGGTTGGAAAAGACCTCCAAGACATTGCGTCCAACCTGTGACCCATCACCGCCTTGTCAACTAGACCAGAGCACTAAGTGCCACATCCAGTCATTACATGAATACCTTCAGGGATGGTGACTGCACCAACTCCCTGGGCAGTTCTTTCCAATGCCCTTTGCATGACGAAATTATTCCTGATGTCCAAACTGAATCTCTGCTATCACAGCTTGAGGCTGTCCTCTCATCCTGCCACTAGTTCCTGAGAGAAGAGGTCTATCCCCACTTTGCTACAACCTCCTGTCATGGAGTTGTAGAGAATGAGAAGGTCCCCCCTGAGCCTCCTTTTCTCCAGGTTAAACACACCCAGACACCTCTGCTGATCCTCACATGATTTACTCTCTAGAAATTGAATCCTGCCTGAAATTTAGGTGTCAGTTAAAACAAATCCCTGCACTGAAATGTTGCTGATGGGAGACAGACTATAGATAAATAAAAGTGGGAGAAACTGTCTAGTAGCTCAGGAACTGGACTGTTATTCTGGAAGGCTGAGTCTTTACCCTGGAGTCTTTACCTAGTCTGCCTTGGCTATATTGCCTGTCCATGGCACTGCTTCATAGTATCATAGTATGTTAAGGGGTTGGAAAGGACCTGCGAGATCATCCAGCCCCAAAATATCTGCCCCAGGCAGGGACACGTCCCACCACACCAGGTTGCTCAAAGCTTTATCCAACCTGACTTGAAACACTGCCAGGGTTGGGGCAGCCACAACTTCCCTGGGCAACCTGTGTCAGTGTCTCACCACCCTCACAGCAAAAAACTTTTTCCTAAGATCTAATTCAAAATTCCTTCTTTTCAATTTATCCCCATTATTCTTTGTCTTCTCACTGTGGTGATAACAAAGACTCCCTCTCCAGCTTCCTGGGAGCCTTGGCAGATCCTGGAAGGTTGCTATGAGGTTTCCAGACAACCTTCTCTTTCCCAGGCTGAACAGTCCCAACTTTCTCCGCCTGTCTTTGTACGGAAGGTGCTCCAGTCCTCTTATTAGCTTTGTGACCTCCTCTGGACTTGCTCCAATAGTTCCATGTCCCTCTTCTGTTGGGGACATCAGAGCTGTGCGCAGTACTCCAGGTGGGGTCTCACACGAGCAGAGTAGAAGGAGAGAATCACCTCCTTTGACCTGCTGCCCACACTCCTTTGGATGCAGCTTAGAATTCCCCTGGTTTGTCCATCACTGAGCACAAGACTGGGAGTTTGGGGCTATTTGTCATGTTTTGTCAGGTGTCTTTGCCAATAAGCTGAGTCCAGAGGCATGAGGCCAACTGAGGCTGATTCCTGAGGGCATTGTTTGTTTCTTCTTTTTTCCTCCAATGTTTAAAAATGACTTTATTTTTTTAGGACAAGACACACAGCAAGAATCCCAGATGTGGCCTCGGATTTGTCTGAACTGGAATGCCTCCTCATTTTTCATCCCAGATTCTCATTACAGAGCTACAAAATGTGCTGCCCCTAAAAAGATTTGGAATAATGTTGGTTTGTTTGTTTTATCTTGTTTCCTCATGGGAAGAGGGTGGTCACAAGGAGATGAAATACACAGGAAAGTGGAATTTGAACTATGAATACCTGGACATTGCCATTTCTTTGTGATACAGAATAGAAATAGCAATAAAAAATTGTTAAGTCAGTGGGGAAAAAAAGAGAGTAATTAATTTAATGACTAAATCAATTTGTCATTCAGCTATATCCTTCCCCCCCCCTTCCTCCCCAAACAACTTGACTTTCCTCTTTGTGTTTATTGCATGTAAGAGAGAAAAGAAATGGAACCAGTTTGATAGATCTCATGTGTTCAATGAAAAAAAACTCATGTATTCATTTAATATTCCTAATCTTTAGAGAAAAAACCTCTTTGGATAAAAAAAAATGAGAAAAAAATCAGTAGAATTCCCAGAAATCAGCAACGAAGTAATCTTTATCCGCATGTTTCTCAGCTTTGGGAAATACAATCATTAACATGTAAGATATGGAAGTAAAAAAAAAAAAAAACACACAAAGGAAAATAGAATACGCAAAGTTTGTTAAAATACACCATTTTCCCTTGAGGATTCCTAGCCATTCCAGTTATGAAACAAGGAAAAGCCTTTCCCAATGCAAATTGAAACTTGTTCTAATATCCATATATTGGTCCTGTAGGTTTTTTGCAGCAAAACTTGGGTTTGTCTATCACTTGGGTTCAGCATTGTTTCTATGCCTGGGTGAGGGAAGGGAAAAAGGAAAAGAAATGCTGCTGGGAATAGTCTCAGTAGAGGCAAAAGAAAGTTGAGAAGTGTGAAAAAGCACATGGATTAAGAGGATTCATTTTCTGGGGAATAATAATTTTAAAAGTAAGGAAGAAATCCTTTGGGACTGGAAAAAGGAGATGCTAAAGGCTGGTAGAGTTTGTTAGGAAACGCCAAAGCATCTGTGCATGCAACAGTGCATTTAAGCAGGAGGAAGTGTTAAAGGAGATGAATTTAAAGCTTAGTGGAGGAAAGAGAATCATGGGAACATTGGAATACCAGGATACAAACTGCATAGTAATGATTGAGTAGGTCAGGTCATCCCCACAGAGGAGAATTACTAGGAACAAGAGAACACAAATGATCAAATTATGTGGCTGTAGAAACTGTAACAAAATGTACCATGGAATAAGCATAGCAGAAAATCAACAGTTAGAGCTCAATGTTGTATCCAATAACAAGAAATATTAGAGGAGATTCAAAACATTCCTGCAGAAACACTCTGCTAGCAAGTACCAGCCTAGAATCATAGAATGTTTTGGACCATAAAGATTATTTCATTTCATTCATGGGCAGGGAACCATTAAACCAGATTTCTCCAAGACTCCCAGCCTGGCCTTGAACACCTCCAGTGATGGGGAGTCCACAACCCCTCTGGGAAACTTGTCCCAGTGCCTCAGCAGCCTCAAAGTAGTGAATTTCTTCCTAATATCTAACCTAAAACTCCCTTCATGTTCCTCTTTCCTCCTTGGCCTCCAGCCCCTGTTGTTCTGTCACTACAACTCATGTCAAAACTGGGCTATTGCCATCACACAGTGAATCCTGCATGGCCAAGTCTAAGGCCAAATCTGCCAAAATGTCCATCAAAATCAAACCATTGTTGTTTTTTCTGACTTCTTGTCAGAGAGATTTAGTTACCACATCAGGTGCAGCTTAAGTGGAGGAGAAATCCTTTTCTCTGCTGGGTCAGCAGCTGCTTTCTTCAACTGCTGAACATAAAGCCACCACTCTGCCACTACTCAAACTCCCACCTGGAGGTGTTATATCTAAATCTCATGGAATGTTTTACCAACATTCCCCAAACAACCTCTGTTTTCATCCAGAGGTGCAGTTAAACCTTCCATCAGGGCATACGGGTGGCATTCACCCACTTAAATGGAGGCATCTGCAGAGTTAGTGTCTCCATCTGCCCTAGGTGTCAGTGCTTATCTTATTGGATCAGGTGATATCTGTACCATGAGGAATACACATCATGACTCTCTTTTTTCCCACTGTTTCTTCTACCAAAATCACAGTTGAAACACCCTCATTGCATGAATCCGGCAGTTGGGAATTATAGGAGGCTCTCAGCTCTTTCAGGAAAACCTGAAAGGCTGTTAGTGCTGTGAGTGAGTTAACAAGTCTTTGATGGTGCAACATGAGAGGCAGTGGCCAACAAACCAAGCACAGCCACCTGAGTTGATGTGTCCAAGCCAAGAGTGCAAGGCAAGAGGGGTGATAAAGTAGATATGAGGAAAAAATTTTACATGGAAAGAGTTGTCTAATCCCGGCACAGGTTGCCCATGGAAGTGGTGGAGTCACCATCCCTGGAAGTGTTCAAAAACCATGTGGATGTAGCACTTGAGGACATGGTTTAGTGGTGAACATGGTGGTGGTGCTGGTTGATAGCTGGATTTGATGATCTTAGAGGACTTTTCCAACCTTAACAACTCCATGATTCGGTGGTAAATGAAGCAGGCAGGGTAAACTGGGCCCACTGGTAGCCCAGTGAAACAGAATGGACTAAAATTGCAGCTGGTGTTTCACCCCAGTGCATTGTTGGAGCTCTTTGAGGGAGGATCCAAAGCCAATCCAAGATACACAGGCAAAACTGTGTGGAAAAGGCTGGAATTGTGACTATTGCCCCAGGACATGCTATCCCTGAGTTGTGTTTTCATGGGCACAAGATTTTCTCACAAGAAAACCAGAACAAAAATTAGCAATACCTTTCCTTTCCTTTCCTTTCCTTTCCTTTCCTTTCCTTTCCTTTCCTTTCCTTTCCTTTCCTTTCCTTTCCTTTCCTTTCCTTTCCTTTCCTTTCCTTTCCTTTCCTTTCCTTTCCTTTCCTTTCCTTTCCTTTCCTTTCCTTTCCTTTCCTTTCCTTTCCTTTCCTTTCCTTTCCTTTCCTTTCCTTTCCTTTCCTTTCCTTTCCTTTCCTTTCCTTTCCTTTCCTTTCCTTTCCTTTCCTTTCCTTTCCTTTCCTTTCCTTTCCTTTCCTTTCCTTTCCTTTCCTTTCCTTTCCTTTCCTTTCCTTTCCTTTCCTTTTTCCTTTCCTTTCTCCCAAACTGACAAAACCCTCATATCTAGACATTTTTTCCTTAAAAAAAGCTGTGGGCAGGAGAGATGACAAGTTTCCCAAAGATCTTTTTATAGCAGTACCATCTGGCTCTTTGGGAGACTCCCTAGGGAATTCTGTTGGTGACTTTCCATCTGCTGTGGTTAAGCTGCTAATGGCCTGACTGTCTGGGCTGCTTTCTGCTCTGCTTGTTCCTCACTACCAACCTTTGGTTTTTGGAGGAATTCTGAGCCTATTTGACTTGCTGCCAGGATTCCATAGTACATTCCAGCACTAACTTGCATTGCAACACCCTGTCATGCACAGGGGGTTTGGATGGAACAAGGATATTGGCTGGAATTTCATTACCCTCTCCTTAAACCCACCCAAGCTTGGATTAGAGCAGAGGGGGAAGTGTGGATTTTTTGGATACAGAAGCCAAAAAGAAAGCAAATAATATTTTTCCAGTGATATTTATAAGCAAATAAACAAGTAAATACTTCAACAATTTAATCTGGAAGTTGATTTAAAAGAATATGCTATAAATAAAAAATAATCAATTATAGAATTTAGAAACATATATTAAAAATAATTTCTAATGATTGATTTTTACTTATTAATAACTTTAAAAGCTATTTTAACCTCAATTGATTAATTCCTTGGAGTGCAAAACTCATGATTCATCATTTTGAATTGAACTAATTTTACACTTTCAGCCTTTTCCTCTATGAGAAGAATTATCCTTTTCCAGCCAGATCTGTTGCCAAAATTGCACCTGATTTTAAGTCCAAATTTCTTCCTAGGGAATCTGTAGGGTTTTTTTCCCCCAGAACTGGTTCCAGGATTCATTTTTCTTCACTGCCTCATTATTTTCCATAGCTTTTACTCTTCTAATGAGACTAATTACCCCTTAGAAACACTGGTTTTCCCTCTACTGAGAATAAAATAACTCTAAACAACTTCTTCAGGGACTTAATTCATAGTTATTTTGTTCCCAGTTTTATTTTACATAGAAGTTCTTTGAATTCCCTGAAGTTTCGTACATAAGTGATGTCCATCTATCCTTCTTCTCCCATTTCTCTGGTGAAGTGGTTGAACTATGCCAAAAGCTGAGGAGAACAGCAAAGTGAATGTTTTGATTCAGAAATCCCAAACTGCCAGTGTTCCTGAACTAGTTGTTCCCTGAATTCCTTCACTTGCCTGTAATAAAAGTGCCATGGAAGACTTATGATCCATGGCAAAAGGCGAAGAGAAAAGACAGGAGAAATGAAGGAAGAAATAGGTATATGTTTGTGAGGAGACCAAGGCTGAATTGCATCACTTGGAACAACACTGGCATTGGAAGCTGTGCTTTATTCCCACCAGGAAGAATCCATTGGGGTATAGGATTAAGCACACAAACACATGAATAACACAGAATATCATGGAAACACAGAATGCCAGGATGCTTTGGGTTGGAAGGGACCTTAAAGACCATCTAGTTCCAACCTCCCTGCCATGGGCAGGGACATCCCTTATGGGATGTCATCCCTTACGGGATGCTCTTTGTTATGGATCAGAGCCTGGGGTTTTTTTCAGTACTCTGCAGACATCAATGGGATCATCTTCCATGCTTGCCGCAGGGGCTATAACAGTATTTTATCCTGCAGAATGAATATTAGCACTGGGCTAAAGGGAACTGAGTCAAACCAGGAGATTTACACTTGCAGATAGAGACAAGACAAGAGGCAATCATAGAATCATAGAATCAACCAGGTTGGAAAATACCTCAAAGATCATTGAGTCCAACCTTACCATGGTTGGTTTTAATTTAAAGCAGGAGAGACTTAGATGGGATATTAGGAAGTAATTCTTGGCTCTGAGAGTGGTGAGGGTCTAGCACAGGGTGCCCAGAGCAGCTGTGGCTGCCCCATCCCTGGAAGTGTTCCAGACCAGGTTGGATGGGGCTTGGAGCAACCTGGGCTAGTGGGAGGTGTCACGACCCAAGGCAGAAGGTTGGAATGAGACAAGCTTTAAGGTCCTTTCCAACCTAAACTCTTCTGGGGTTTGATGATTCTCTGAGAATAACTGACCTCATGGCTGCAGAATTTAGGATGCTGCAGAAGCTCAGGGAATCATAGGACACCTGAGCCACACTGGAAAAAGCTCACCATGAGCTGCAGTGTGTGCACTCACAGCCCAGAAACCAACTGTGTGCTGACTGCATCCAAAGAGTGTGGGCAGCAGGTCGAGGGAGGTGATGAGGTCTTGAGAAAGCTGGTGTGGTGGGAGGTGTCCCTGCCCAGGGCAGGAGGTTGGGACTACATGTTCTCTAAGGTCCATTCCAACCCCTTAACTTATAATGAAACTATGAAGCTCTTCTCATCCTAAAATCCCAGGCTGTTTCTGTTCAACGAGGCTCTTTATCCATAGCTGAGGATATAGTGCTTATGCTAAATGGATTTGGAAATTTAGGAGCATCTGCTGTAAGGCACTGACACTTACCCATGGGAGCCAACTTCCTGCTGCTGCTATTTAGATCAAAGGTGATGGTTTAAAATGATTCTGTCCAAGGTCAAAGCTGGATGCTCTTTCAGAGCCAGCATAAATCCTTAAGAAACACTGACTACTGTCCAGAGTGGTTTTATGTACACAAACACTGCAAAAAATGCAATCAGTTAAACATTAATAAATAATAGAGAAATAACAAGATGCCAAATTCTGCTCCAATTCTCAAACAAAGGCAAACAAAGATTTAAAGTATAAAGCCTCAGAAGACAACTGCAAACATGTGCCCCAGGGGACAGGGTTATATTTCTAGCAGAAGTCAAAACTACTGTTTTAGTATGTTTCAATGTTAGAGGTGATTTGTGGCATATATTTGTGGGTGGCAAAGTGTGTGCCTTAGTCTGTGTTGGCAAAGGCACATCCATGGAAAGCTAAATAAAGTTCTTTCGGGATGAAAATCCAACCACAGTTTATGGGAACACACCAGGATCATTTAAGGCACATGATTTTGTGTAGAGCAGCTTTGACTCAGATCACCCCAGAGATCTAATGAGCTGCTCCTACTCAGAAAACTCAGAGGGAAAAGGTGCAGGATAAAGAATGGAATCAAAATCAGAGGGTGCTTTACTCCAAGGAAGAATGTAATGAGGAAGTGACAGTGCTGCTGTCCCACTGTGGGGAGGGAGGGATCGCACCAGGTACCTGTCACCCCATGGCAGACCTTTTCTACATTCATTTATTGAGGACTTTGCTAGCTGGTTGTGTTTATTGTTTGTCACACTATGATGGATGAGAGCTTCAAAAAATGGGATTCCTTGATGGGTAGTTTTGAGGGATCAATATCTAATCACAGCTCAGATAGCAGCATCAAACATTTCTCTGCAATAAATCATAGAATCACAAAATCATGGAATAGTTTGCGGTGGAAGGGACTTTAAAGCCCATCTCATTCCAACCCCTGCCATGGGTAGGGACACCTTCCACTAGCCCAGGTTGCTCCAAGACCCATCCTGGCCTTGAACATCTGCTTCTCTTTTCTAGAGGACTGGTACCTACACAGCTGGTATTTATCTGGGTTAGGTGCTCATGTCTGTGACTACATACAACATTGCAACCAATTTTGTGTGTTTCTCTGTTGAAGTCTTCCTGTGCCTGTGCCAGCCATGAGTGAGAATACATTTGGGAAGGGAAAGGATTTGACAGGTATGTCTGATTATGTGTTTTTCTGTATAGGTTGCTGGTCTGGTCCTGCACTGGCTGAGTTATAATACAGGATGAAATGCTTCTTGCAATGTAAATGAGAAATTCCAGGCTTTCTTTTTGCCAAAGAGGAGGCAGAAAGAGGCAAACTAGGTCTCTGGGATGTCCACATGTTTAGGGTTGGAATACTCTTTAAAATGAACTGGCTAAACAGTGCTCTGGAGGCTTCTCAGGAGGTGGATTTTGGGCAGGGAGCCTCAGACTATCTTGTTCTCCATTATCATCACTTTTGCTGATTACAACAAGAACCATTTTCCTGGGTGAACCTCAAGTCCAAAACCTCAGGAAGACAGGAAGTGTCTAGAGACAGAGCAACACAGCCAAAAACAACAGCTCCTGAAGACACCCAAAAATGCTTCACCAACCTCTCCCTAGTGACACCAATTGACATATGTTGGCTCCAGTTTGGCTGGGATTGATTGCAAGAGGGGAACAAGCTCAGCCTGCCCCCAGCCTCCCTGGATGTTGCATAAACATCCCTCCCTCTTCTTCCCCCTTCCCTTCTCTCCCCAGGGGGTGACCTCTCACAAACCCTCCAGGAGAAAAAGAAACAAGTAAACAAAAGAGAGAAAATGAAGAGAAGGATGTGGATGGAGATATGACCAGATAAACAAGCACAAAGTCTCCCCAACTATGGCCAAACATTTCAGACTTGGAGGGACTTCTTGCACTCCCAAACTGAAGGTGGATTCAGACATACTCACACACCAATTCAGACACACACATGAATTTATGTTCCAGCTCCTACAGACAAGAGTTTACTCCTGACTTGCCAAATAATCATACAGTCTTGCCAGTCATGTCTACAGTGCCCAAAACACACATGGCAGGTTCATCCCTTGTCTGTCCCACTGCCACACTTCTACAACCTGTTGTCTTCTCTCCATCTCCATCATTTCCAAGCAGTAGGTGTGGCTGGGCTGGACTGGAGGAGCCCAAAGGCTTTGAAGAAGCCACTTACCTGTTGGTAGGCACCACCACTCAACAGCCCTCATGACTCATAGAATCCCAGAATGATTTGAGTTGGAAAGGATCTTAATGATCATCTAGTTCCAACCCCCTGCCATGGGCAGGAACACTTTCCACTAGCCCTGGTTGCTCCAAGCCCCATCCAGCCTGGGCTGGAACACTTCCAGGGATGAAGGTTGAGATCCAGCATAGGACTTGACACCAGGACATCATTTCCTCCAGGCAGTCTCATGGGAAAAGGTACCTGAGGAGTCTGTGGAGCACAGACATCATCTTCCCTTGGCATGACACTGCCTGTGCCGTAGTTTGTTATGGAAGGATTAAAAGTTGCAGGTTTTACCTCAATTAAATGAAAGGTTGTCCTAGGCAAGGCTATTCCTTCTGCTGAAGTCTAATCCAAATACAGGAACAAAAGTGGAAATCTCTCCTACTGAACTGACAGCGTTTCTACTCAGGAGATAATTCCCACCATTTTCTTTCCTTTGTTTCTTTTTCTTCCCTAGAGAAGGAAAAATATGACTTATGACATTGCCAATATCCAGACTTCCTCCTATTTCCTTCTCATAGTAGAACTTATTTTTAAAGCGCTTGATTTGGGGTTGTGGATCCCGAATTTACACAGGAATTTGGTCAAGAGGGGTATTTTTTACTCTTGCCTGTGGGCAGAGGGAAAGTTTGTATTCCAGACTCCTTTGAATTAAACATGAATTGAGGAGTTACCTGGAGTGGGGTCAGGACTCAGCTGTCATAGCAGCCTCTTCCTACCTCTGAAGCCTTCTGAAGGTTTCATCTCACTGATATAAATAAATCCCCAAATATACTGGATTATTGACTTAGCTGTGAGTGGAAATTGGTACTGTTGAAACAGGCGATTTCTTACTGGTTTCTTTAGGGCATTAATTGATGAAAGTCTGAGGGAAACTGACACCACTGTGTGTTGCTGAAAGCCAGTTTGTATTCCTGTCCTGCCTTGCCATGTTCCTTCCGGGTATGCTCATCTCTGAGTTTCTCTCTGGTTCATTTAAGGGTGCAATAACTTTTCCTTGATTCCTGATTTTTTCCCCCTCTAAACAATGAGAGATGTGACCAGGGATTGCAACCAGTACCTTGCAAACATTTGACTGAAGCACAGGGGTGAAATGACTCACTGAGGTCCTGCTCTGCCTGCCACATGCATGGGGATGGATCTCCCCTCTCACAAAAGTGGCAAGTTTTGAGAATAGTATCCTCTAATGCTCTGCAGATGTCATTTCCACAGCTGCTACAGGATGGCAAAGCACAGAATAAATGTCCTTGGACACACTCCTGTATAAAATAGCTTCCATGAGGTATTTGCTGTGGGATTTATGTCTAAGAATCAACATTTCCACCCAAGATAGACTCTGTGAATTCTTTTTATTGTCAACAGAGATGTGTTCAATATGTTTATTGAACTGGAGAGTGCTTCTACTCATCTTAAAGTCTGTGTTGAAGGGAAGGCAAGATGAATTATTCCCTAAAAGCCCCGTTTCCCTCTCCTGATTGTAAGGAGGTAGGAGGGAGAAATCCTCAGCTGTACGTGATACCACTGCAGACACCAGGGCTGCATTCACCACCTGCAGCTATTTAACAGCTGATTGTGGGTTTATTTTGAACTTGTTGATCTTAGAGGTCTTTTCCAACCGTAATGATTCTGTGACTTTCCCCAAAAAATCCAGGTGGGTTTGGCAGCTGCTGCAGATCACTGTTGCAGAAAGCCACAGGTAAGAGCCAGAAGTCATTCAGAGTGAGCTCATGCTGAGCTCTTAGATTGCTTTTCCCTCTGGTTTTGGAGGTGTTGCCCACCTGGTCACATTCCTGGTATTACTTGAAATGGTGTAAGCAGCAGGGATCATATAAGCACAAAATCATGGAATCATGGAATTATTTAACTCCAAATGCTCAATGTTTAACCATCTCTTTTTATAAACAAGAATTGAAATGCAGGATGTGCTGCTTTGATGGAGTTCACCTCCTTTCCTCCTTGAGCCTTTCTCTTTTGACAGTAGGCATTGAGTGAGAAAGGAAATGGATCTAGATTCCCTTTTTAGGGATTTTTTTATTGCAAATTTTTAGGGAAAAAAAATTCCCTCTTCAAGGGAAA
>NW_008669728.1:62792-71878 GCF_000695815.1 Acanthisitta chloris
AATTTGAGTGCTGAGTCCATTTAAAGATGGCATGCAATTGGTTTATGAGTGCATTTATATGTAAATTTCCAGACTTTCTAGCAGGCCATGGGATTGCAGGATGGAATTATCTGTAGGTATTTTCATAGCTTCTAAAGGAGGTTAGAACATCCACTGCAGCAGTGCACTGACATGCTTATTCCTATTTATAGATGATTGTCAATCATTGCTGACATTCCATTTAAAGATGGCATGCAATTGGTTTATGAGTGCATTTATATGTAAATTTCCAGACTTTCTAGCAGGCCATGGGATTGCAGGATGGAATTATCTGTAGGTATTTTCATAGCTTCTAAAGGAGGTTAGAACATCCACTGCAGCAGTGCACTGACATGCTTATTCCTATTTATAGATGATTGTCAATCATTGCTGACATCTCCACATCTTCCTTCTAAAAGAAATACATAAACAGAACATAAGAAGGATATAGAAATGTTGGAGAAAGTCTAGAGAGGCCACAAAGCTGAAAAGAGGACTGGAACACCTTCCCTGCAAGGCCAGGATGACAAAGTTGGGGCTGTTCAGCCTGGAGAAGAGAAGGTTGTGTGGACACCTCAAAGCAACCTTTCCAGGATCTGAAGGGCCTCCAGGGAAGCTGGAGAGGGACTCTTTGTTAGGAACTGCAGTGACAGGACAAAGAGTAATGGAGATAAATTGAAAGAAGGAAATTTAGGTTAGATATTAGGAGAAGGTTTTTCCTGTGAGGATGGTGAGACACTGGGACAGGTTGCCCAGGGAGGTTGTGGCTGCCCCAACCCTGTCAGTATTCCAAGCCAGGTTGGATAGAGCCTTGACCAGCCTGGTGTTGTGGGAGTGTGGGAGTTGTACCTGCCCAGAGCAGGGGGTTGGGACTAGATGATCTCTCATGTCCATTCCAACCCCTTAACATACTATGAAGGTATGAAATCATTGCTGCTTTCTCCATCTCTTCCTTCTAGAAGAAATCCTTGCTGTCTTTGTCCCCTCTGCCATGAGTTTTGGGTTCACATATGAGGTACCAACATTATCAGAGGGCTGTATTTGTGGAGGAAAGGTATATTTTGGATCTCACAGCTGCAGGAGTTAGACAGAGAGGAGGCTGAGGGGAAATGTCATATAGATTTCTTGTGCTTTGTTAATTTGCTTTTGCACAAAATCTTCTCCCTTCCTTTGACATCATGGCTGGAAGAGCAGGGAAGAGAAAAGGGGAAAACAAAACCTCATAGTTCTATGTTTACCCTCAAACCACTAAACTCAGGCATGAATGTATATTAGGCCATTTCAATGCACACAGGAAAGCTATTGTGGAGCAAAATGATTCCTTGGTTTTACTACTGCAATATTGGGGCATGTGTTAGAGTTTAGAGACTCCCTAAAGAGCAGCTGTTGGCCTGTAGCAATTTAATTAAGATTTTAAATATGGCTTGCTGACTATATTTCTAAATCTGTCTTTGGCTCTCTTTCGTTTGATCTTTGAGGCCTGATTCAAGAGCCACCCCAGTCAGGGCAAATCTGCCTTAGAGACTGATGTGGTTTGGAACAGTCTTGTACAGCACAAAGGTTGCAACCAAACATGTACTTAGATTTATACCCAATCCTTGCAGTGGGTGGGAATGAAACTAGAATAGGAGCAGGACTTTTCATTCCCTAGGGAAAGGAGCTGGTACAGGATGTGTGGATCATTTGGGATATATACTGGTGCAGCAGTGATCCCAAAACAGTTAGACATCTCTGTTAGGACCAGCAGAGTCTAGGCAACACTGTTAACCTGTAGTTGGTGGAGAGACACAGGTTCCTTCAAAGAAAAATCCAGAGGAGCATTCCAAGAGAATCCATGTGATCCAAGGGGAAAAATCAGGTAATTTGGGGTGCCTCAAATGGCACTAGAAGTCTATGTTTTGGCAATTGAGTGGTTGTAGACCTCATAGAACTCTACAGCTTCCTCACAAAGGAAGTGTAGGGGCAGCACTGATCTCCATTCTCTGTGACCAGTGACAGGACCCGAGGGAATGGGCCTGAAGTTGTGTCAGGGGAGGTTTAGTTTGGATATTAGGCAAAGCTTCTTCCCCCAGAGTGTGGTTGGGCACTGGAACAGCTCCCCAGAGCAGTGGTTACAGCCCCAAGCCTGACAGAGCTCAAGGAGTGTTTGGACAATGTTCTCAGGGACATGATGGGATTGTTGGGGCTGTCCTGTGCAGGGCCAAGAGTTGGACTGGATGAGCATAGTGGGTCTCTTCCAACCCAAACCATTCCGCGATTTTGTGAAATTTATTAGCCCCAGATGTACATAACTATAACAATAACTAATAAATTTCATTTACATGAGCACATTGCATTTAGATAGTTGAACTCAGATGTCTGAATCTGCAAAGTGAATGCTACCACCAAGGTGAGGGAGTGTCAATACTCCTCTCTAACCCCTCAGCCTAGAAGGTCATAGATTCATGGAATACTTGAATGGTTTGGGTTGGAAGGGAACTTAAAGATCATTTAATTCCAACCCCTACCATGGGAAAGGGCACCTCCCAGTATCATAGAGTCATAAAATCAATCAGGTTGGAAAAGACCTCTGAGATCATCAAGCCAACCAATGACCTAACACCACCATGTCAACTAGACCATGGCACATGCCCATTTTAGGCTTAATTTTATGTTTTGTCTATTGCACCACATCTCTTTGGTTCTTACATCTATTAAAACTACAGATGTTAAATACAACACAAGCACATCTCTTTGCTTGTAGGTAATGTTTGCTGGGTGGTTAATGCCTTAATTAATCCTTAACAAGTGTCTTACTAAACTTGAACAAGACCTGAGGCTCATCAAGGCAGATAAATCAATTCAGCTTTTAATAGGTGACCCCTTGCTGTGATTTTTAATAAGAAAGAGGTCAGGAAATGGAGACAAGGCAGAAAATAAACCATTTAGAACCACTTTATTTATAAATGATCTGAGGAAACACAGGTCAGGGTGCCAAAATCAGCAAGGGAGGAAAGTTTTATACAGTTTTTAAACAGTTTTATATAGTCTCTATGAAAATCTCTACAAACACCTTTGCAATTACCCTGGCCACAGTGTTTCAAAGATATTCCTGAGGTTAAACCTGAGTTTGATGCTAATTAAAGGGAATATCATGAGGAAGGTGAACTGCTAGCCCCAAAATTGTAGAGAAACACATGAACTTGTCCATAAAGGAGAGAACCAACATTATTTGAGAAAGATTAGTCAAGCTGTGGGTGATAATCCCTCTTCAGATCATTCTACCCTGATGCTCAGGGTAGAACTGCCACAATATCTTGGATTTTGGATAAAGATCTCTGGGTTTATCTCAAGATGCTTTTTCCTGACTCTAATTCCTGCATAACCAACAGAGGAAAGCCAAGGGGAGTTATAAGACACCTACAAAACTGAGTTGAACACGACCCTTTTCCTGAGTAGGATGGAGAATGTCTTGCCAATGACCTGAGTAAAACTCCCTGTGCTTGGGGTGCAAAATGCAGCTTCAAAACCACAGCCAAACCACAACTGAGAGACTCCAGTGCTCATATTTGACACCTGACTTCACCAGTGAATTAATTTTTGATCCTGGATGTGGCAGTTCCTTTGACCTTTCCTCTCCAACTGAAAAAACAGAGGCTACAAAAATTGCTTAATCTGCTCAGGAATGACTCAACTAGCCTAGTCTCAGAAATTACATTTTAGATGACTAAAGTTACTACAGTTTCAAAGTCAGAGGATCATAGGTTTCCTGCTGGTCTTCTGTCACATCTCTCAGTCCTGTGAATGTGTCTCAATTATCTAAAAGTGCCTCAGATGGCACTAGAAACTGATTTGGAGATGCACAAATTGTCCCACTTGTGTCTGCTGTTAAATAAACACATGTAGAACATACATTTGGTCTTGAATTTGGGTGTCTCTTGAGAAGTCATGACAAAGAAGCATATCTGCTGCTATCTTAGGGGATAAAATGTTCAAATAGTAAATAAATACCAATTTTCTGATATATAAAATGTTGGAACTGTGTCAGGGGATGTTTGGGTTGGATATTAGGCAAAGATTCTTTCCCCTGAGGGTGTTTGGGCACTGGAACAGCTCCCCAAGTCAGTGGTCACCTCCCCAAGCCTGACAGAGCTCAAGAGGTGTTTGGACAATGCTCCGAGGCACATGTTTGGATCATAGGTTTGTCCCATGCGGGGCCAGGAGTTGGACTCCATGATCCTTGTGGGTCTTTTCCAGCTAAGGATATTCCATGATTCTCTTGATGGTTCTAATTGAAGTTTCAGGAATCAACTGTTCCCTGAGCTCAATGGGTGAATGAAATAGAAGTTATTGACTTTCTCAAAACAAAAGAAATAGTTGGTATTCAATACTGAGTTTTAGGTAACTGTTAATGCAAAATATGCAAGGATATTATGGAGTTCCTTCTGGGGAAATTAATCAAAGGTTTTCATGAAGATATCAGGGAAAGGATAAATATCCTGTCAATGTAGAGAATTGAATTAAATAAGCTTGTTCCTACTCATGCATGGTGGGAACCTCTTTGGTTATTTCCACTTTGAATACTCCACGGATGCTCAAATGACATTTTCATACAAAAATCCTGTTTATTCTATTGCTGTTCCACCAAGACTCTTGATTTACTCCCTGATTTTCTGCTGTAACAGATGCTGATCCAAGTCCTTTTGATAGTAGCCAACTGGTTGTGAAGGGCTTGAACTACAGCTCAAAACATTCTTATGAAGTGATATTGGGCAAATGTCCCTTCCTTTGGAATGTCATATCCCTTGGAATGTGGATGGAAATCTTACAGGATTTCGAAGGTGGCAAATTTAACAGATGTTGAAGGTTTAACTCAATGCTTAAACACCAGATTTCAGTGAGTTTTCCATGTTCTGGGGCTTCTGAGACTTGTACTGGGAGGTAGAACAAAGTTTCTACAGGAGAAGACCATTCCCTTATGTTTAGGGAATTATTCCTTCAGGCGGGCGTTCAGCTTTAAAACTAAGGAATATAACTATACCCATGTATGGGGAGCAATGAGTGGGAAAGGTGTAGAAACTCCCATTGCAGCCTATAGAAATCTTGAGCTCAGTTCAGTCATCAATATCCAGAAGCTCAATGCCATGGACACAGTGGGAGCTTCAGAGGATTTTTATTAGAGAAGCTTCCATTGAGTCAGGAGGTGCAGAAAGGATCCCTCTGCTTCCTAAACACCTTCCCAGAGAGCAGTCCAAGTGCATCTGAATCCAATCTTAGCCTCAGACTTGCCAATGGTTTATGTCTAAAGGATTATACATGTGTAATTGAATCTTTATACAATTTTGTCCCACAGGATTAAGGATGGCAAACCAGGTATATTTATATAAAAAGAAATGATTTATTATGAGAATGATTAGTCAAAGAGACTTTAATAATAATTATTTACTACCCAGTAAAGGAGCTCTAACAACTATTATAATATAGAGCACTGCAAAGTAATATTGAAGCAATTCCATTAAAGAAATTGTATTAAAGGCAGCAAAAACTATTGTTAAGCAGAGATTGATGTTATTCATCCAGACCAATGGCTGTGGGCAAAGCTCAACCTCGAGGAGTGACCTTGAAGGGTGTTCCCACTTCAGAGAGGAATCTCCACACACAGTCCAAGAAGGGGTGTGTTAGAAGATCCTGCTGTTAAAATTTGGGACTGGTATTTTATGGTATAAAGTGATCGACTGTAGATCAGATGTCCCCAGGCCACTGTGTTAGCTCAGCAGCTTTAGACAAGATTGATAGTATCATCTGTTTGTCCCTTTATTGGGTACTTTACCAGGCCTACTATATCTTCACCTCACTCTCAGGATGGTTAACTTTGGGACCGATGGGTCAGACTGGGTTCAGCGTTATTCAGCCCCAAAAGCAGCACAGCATCCCCTTCTCCATCACCACTGGTGGCTTTGCAAACAGGGCATAGTTCAAGTTGTTTTACAGTGTTCCAGGCAGTGCATCCTGCTACACTCAGGATCCAACAGGATCCCATCTGGTGTGTCTGCTGAGTACCAAAAGGCATCTCAGATGGCATGATTGCTTAGATTTAAGCAACTAAACTCCACTCTCAGTAGCTTCTCACATCAACTGTGATATGAATTTCTCTGGGTACATTGACTGTATTTCCACTAATTGAAATTAGATCTTTTACAATCATTCCACTCAGTTTTCACAGTTGGGTCTGCAAGCTGAAACTACTCTGAGTTTTGCAGAAGTCAGTTGATCCTCTGTGTGTGTGATTCTCAGAAGTTCCGCAGCATTGATTCATGAAGATGGATGGGCCACTCAGTGGGTAAAGAACTAGCTGGATGGCTGGAAGCAAAAAGTTGTGATCAATGGCTCATTGTTCACGTGGAGACAAGGGAGGAGTGGTGTCCCTCAGGGGCCAGTGCTGGGGCTGATACTATTTAACATCTTTGTTGTCAACATGGACAGTGGGCTCAGTGCTCCCTCAGCAAGTTCGCTGATGACACCAAGCTGTGTGGGGCAGTCACATGCTGGATGGAAGGGGTGGGACATCCAGAGGGACCTTGAGAGGCTGGAGAGGTGGCTGTTGCCAAGGTCAACACAGCAAAGTGCAAGGCTCTACATCTGGGTCAGGTCAATCCCAGACACACCTCGAGGCTGGAGGGAAAAGTCATTGAAAGCAACCCTGGGGAAGGACTTGGGGGTAAAGGTTGATGGCAAACTCCACATGAGCTGCAATGTGTGCACTCACAGCTCAGAAACCAACTGTGTGCTGGGCTGCATCCAAAGGAATGTGGGCAGCAGGTCAAAGGAAGTGATTCTCCCCTTCTACTCTGCACTTGTGAGGCCCCACCTGAAGTACTGCACACAGTTCTGGTGTCCCCAACAGAAGAAGGACATGGAACTGTTGGAGCAAGTCCAGAGAAGACCACAAAGCTGAGAAAAGGACTGGAGCACCTCACCTACAAAGACAGGCTGAAACAGTTGGGGCTGTTCAGCCTGGAGAAGAGAACGTTATGTGGAGACCTCACAGCAAACTTCCAGGATTTGAAGGGGCTTCAGGAAAGCTGGAGAGGGACTCTGTGTTAGGAACTGCAGTGACAGGTCAAGGAGTAATGGAGATAAATTGAAAGAGGGAAATTTTGCTAAGATATTAGGAAGAAGTTTTTTGCTGTGAGGATGGTGAGACAGTGGCACAGGTTGCCCAGGGAAGCTGTGGATGCCCCGGCCTGGCAGTGCTCCAAGCCAGGTTGGATGGGGCCTTGCACAAGCTGGTGTGGTGGGAGGTGTCCCTGACCAGGGCACGGGGTTGGGACTAGCTGATCTTTCAGGTCCATTTCAATCTGTTAACATACTATGATTCTATGAACATCCCATGAGAGACAAATATTTCCACGTACTCAATTTGGGTAAATTGCCTGGCATGACACTAATGTAGACGCAAGTGCAGTGTCTCAGGTGACAGTTTTTGGAGCTGCCACAGGTTAGGAGCACACATGTCCTTATCATGAATCAGTGCCAAAGGATAAGTTGCTAAAGTGTCATCTGATTAACTTGGGCACTTGATACCACAAGATTCTTTTAGTGCATCATTTGGTTCCCCCTACAGCAAACTTCAAGCCTGAGCTGCATCCCTCAAAATCAGCGCTTGATTTAAGCATTCATTGAAGCAAACCCAATGCCCCTACTCACAGCTGAGTGAGTTTTATGTTCTCCACCAGCATTTTTTTCCACATTTTGCTACTTCTTTTATTTCTTTAGTGAAAAATAGCTCCAAAAGTGCCCTTAGAGTAAGAAACATAATTTTAAAACCTCTTGTTTCCCAAGGGTGTAACTTGACAGCTTTGAGCTTGCATCCCGAAAGCACAAAAAAGGAGTTTTTGAGTCCTTGATTTTAACAGACATAAATTAGAGGGTGATCCAGTGACAGCAAAACTCTAAGTTGTTTCATCTTTACCAGGGACCATTAAAAACAATGTTCAAAAACAAAGGACATCATCCAGTTAGGAAAGTTAATGGAGCAGAACATTCATTTCAGACCCTAGTTTTCCTCATGTCTAGTCCGGGAAGGATTGTTTGGAGAGTCTTTTAATGCAGAACAGGTGCTGGAGGGAGAAAGTCAAGACCAAATTGACTAGACAAGCAGTTTGGCAAGGGCCAAAGTAGACCATGAAGGCAGGAGGTGAAAGACAGCAGGTTGTAAACTGAGGATCATCCCAGGAAAGATTAATGCTATTGTTTGGGGATGATGGAGAAATTGGGTATTTATGATTTCCTAAGCAGTTTGTGGTTTTAACCTACTGGTTTTAGCCTGAGTTTGGACATGACTATCACTCACTGCAGTTAATGTGTTCTTTTCTCCTTACAACCAAGTTAAAAAATCAAAATGTGCTTTCAAAAGGAGCATTTCAGCAGTTTCCTTATTCCTTCTTTTGGTCTCAAGAACAAATGTAGTTTTCTTCACCATTTTTTATCCTTTCTCCATTTTTTCATTCTCTAAATGTTTCCAAGAAGAAACTACTAGCAGCAAAAGCTGGGGGAAAAAAAAGCAAGTTAAGACATATAGAGACATTAAAAAACCAATAATTTCAGGGTATTATAAAGATTTATTGATTTCAATTACAAGTTGAGTAAGTTCATTTCATAGGCACAAGATGAACTGTGGGGAGAGGAGAACATTGCATTTAAAAATCCAATTAAAAAGCAAACAAAACAATATTGGAAGGTCATTTGAAACTTTCTGATCCCTTTGCTTCACTGGGAGTCAATGTTACTGGTGCAACATCAAAGTAGCATTGAATGGACGCTAACACATGTTGAGATCATGGTACAATTCCTAATGTGCTTCTTGAACCTGATTTAATCAAAGTCTTCAGGAATCTGTAGTTTCAGATATAAACATTTATACTCTGAAAACTGGTTTTCCCTAATTACACCTTTCTTGTGGAAGTCAAAAGCAGGAGTGTCCCAAAAGCACAAAGAGTTTGCACTAGTATTCACTGGTAACTCTCAGATTTTCTTGGTTTAATGCAGAAAACCTTTTCCCTCTCCTACTCTGACCTTGCCTGAATCTT
>NW_008669728.1:71896-76299 GCF_000695815.1 Acanthisitta chloris
GACACATTGTCACCTTTCTCTACCACTGCTGGTGATTCCCATCGCTAAGACAACAAATCTCACATTTTTGTTCTAGTTAAGACTAAGTTTTTGTCCTCAACCACTTGAATCATCAAGTTCTTTGATGTGATGAACACAGAGATATTATGGTTATTTCACCCTCTTTAAAACTCTCAGAAAGTAGAAGTGTAGAATGTTGCTAAATGGTGGCATTGGTTTCTACCACTGCTGGTGATTCCCATCGCTAAGACAACAAATCTCACATTTTTGTTCTAGTTAAGACTAAGTTTTTGTCCTCAACCACTTGAATCATCAAGTTCTTTGATGTGATGAACACAGAGATATTATGGTTATTTCACCCTCTTTAAAACTCTCAGAAAGTAGAAGTGTAGAATGTTGCTAAATGGTGGCATTGGTTATTTTGTGAGAGATATTATTAACATGATACTGTGTATGGACCTGCTGGAGTGAATTCAGAGGAGGTCACAGAGATGCTCTAAGAACTGGAGCATCTGTGCTATGGAGCCAGGCTGGGAGAGCTGGAGAAGAGAAGGCTCAAGGGAGAGCTTAGAGATCCTCCCAATACCTAAAGGGGCTTCAAGAGAGCTGCAGAGGGACTTGGGACAAGGGTATGGAGGGACAGGACAAAGGGGAATATCTTCATCCTGGAAAAGTGGAGATTTGGATGGGATATTGGGAAGGAATTCTTGGCTGTGAGGGTGGTGCACTGGCACAGGTTGCTCAGAGCAGCTGTGGCTGCCTCATCCCTGGAAGTGTTCCAGGCCAGGCTGGATGGGGCTTGGAGCAACCTTGTGGAAGGTGTCCCTGCCCATGGCAGGGGGTTGGAACGATGTGAGATTTAAGGTCCTTCCAACCCAAACCATTCCATGATTCTATGATTTTATGGTATTTTCTCAGGAGATAAAAAATATTAGCTGAAAATTCTCAACTTATTTATTGCTGAACACTTGCCACACCTTGCAGGGATCTGAGCACTATAACCCACCATGCTCCTTCCTGTCCCAGCTGCTGTCACCATCCCCAATGTTTTTCATTAACAAAGGCGTTGAGGAGTTTCCTACCACAACAGGTTGCTGTGGACATACATCATTAGATTTCTGCTGAGGACAAAAAGGCTTTGGCCATTTTCCACACAAGAAAGCAATTTTTCCTTACCCCAGAATCAACCAGTATTTAACACTTAGGGTGTGTTTGAGTCTCTAGTTCGATCTATTCTCTGCTTCACAGCAGTCATAAGAGAGAAACAATCTGACCTCATCAACCTGTGCTTCTTTTCACCCTTAAACTTTTCCCCTGCTTGTAGCTCTCTGTCTCATCATTTGGACTTGATCACACTAATATGGTAAAACAATTTCAGTGGTTCACTTGCCAACAGGTTGAACTGATTCTATTTTATACTGTGGTCAGTTCACTTTGCCAGGGATTAAGCTATTTTCCATGTCCACCAGGGAGAGAACAAAAGGTCCTGGATTGAAATTGCAGCTGACATTTATGTTGGATATCATGATGAACTTCCTAGTAGGGTGGCAATGAATCAGTAGAAGTGATTGCTTGGGGATGAAATGGTGCCTCCAGCTTTGAGGTATTTAATGAAAAGCTTGATACATAAATATATATGCATATTCAGAGAGTTCATTTCTCCAGGGAAAAGGAATCCAGAGCCATTTTACTTTTTAAAGCCTGAGATAAAGAATATTGAACTTTTTTAGAAACTAAACCCACAAACTAAACCCAAACAACAAGATAACAAAGCCTTTGAGATTGTCTTCCATTTCTCTCTCTCTCTTCTGTCATGCTATCAGAGAATCACTAAGGCTGGAAAAGGCCTCCAAGACCATCAAGTCCAACCTATGACCAAACACTGTGAAAGCAAAGGTGGAAGAGCAGCTGAAAGGTTTTGGTGTCACTTGTTGGATATTGATGACTATCACTGCTTCTCTCTTGGATTTTGAAATCTATTCAGCAGCAAATAGAAGTTATTGGAAATTATTACCTTCAGGCTGAGGACAATCCACATGTTTCAATTGTTTTGTCTCAGCAAAAAGTCAGAGTGAAGGACAAGTGGAGCAGGTCCAGGACCCAGTTTATATTTCATTTGAATGCAGCTGTTTGGATTACGAACCTAAATTCAGGATATGATTTCTAAGAGTAAATTTAATAGGATAATATGTTTTCCATGAATCTAAAATGTGTTTTTTCAACCATTTTGAGGACTCAAATCTGCACTGACCCTCAATACTTCTGGTCATAGAACCCCAGAATGGTTTGGATTGGAACAACCTCAAATATCATCTCACTCCACCCTCTGCCATGGGCAGTGACACCTTCCACCAGCCCAGGTTGCTCCAAGTCATATTGAACCTGAAGTTGAACACTTCCAGGGATGGGGCAGCCACAGCTTCTCTGGATAAATCTTGTGGAATTGGATTTGTTTTTTACTGAAGTCAGGATGTCCGTACCAGTAAATCAAGTGGAGTCAAGTCATGGATCTGGGTAGCTTCCCACAACATTACATTGTTAGCATAGCCCCTGGCACAGCTTTGGCCTGTGTCCAAGAGCAAATGCTGAGACAATGCTTGAACACAGCTGGGGGATAGCACAAATGAGCTCATTTCCAATGGGAAGATTGCCTAGAGCTGCTTATTTTAGGGTGTGTGGGAGGGAGATCATTTATTTGTGTCAATCAAGGTCCAAGAAAAGGCTCTGACTGAGACTATTTACTACTTTTGCCATCAGGTCCTAAGAGTTGGCCCAAATGGGGTTAAAATCTGAACTTTTAACCTTTATCAGAGCAGTATTTGACAACTTGATGTCACCACAGATGATGACAGAAGATCTAAGCACACAGATATGCACTGCACACACCTTCCCAAATGGGGAACTCAAAAATGCCAATGACAGGGCAAGGACAACCTCAAGATAGGTTGAATGGGGAACTCAGAATGGGATGTAAAACTATCTCAAGGTGCACAGTGAGAAGGGATGTGTCAGGCTAATTTTTGAAGGTGAAATTTGTGTGGAGATTGAAGCAGGAACAAAGTATGTTTATTTTTTGGATGGGTTTTGGACGCAAAGGGTAAAATGTTGAGGAAATTCAAGAAGAAGCAAAATGTGCTCATGTTTTTTTCTGCTGCTTGTATAATCTGAGTGTTTGGTCACCTTGAGACATTTGCAGTTAAATCGTTACATTAATTAAAAATAAGAGAACAGAAGGGAAATCAGTGTGGGTGAGAGATGTCAGGTGGGAAAAGGAGTAAGATGCTACCAGACTTCCTATGTGTCAGCAAGGATGCTAGTGACTGGAAAAAAAGTGACACCTCTGCAAGCCTCTGGGATATTAAACTAATTATATTTGATGGTAAGATAATGAAGGATAACTCCTAATAAAATGGATTATTAACTTAAACTGAGTTCCTGTCAAAGAGGAGATTCCCATGGGCAATGCAGAGATCATTTCTGGAATGCAGACTCCAACACTGAAATAGATTCCTTCCACGAATGACCTTTAAATTCAGAACTTAGGTCTTTCCCTTCAATCTCCAGTTTGGTAGGTGGAAATTAGGGTGTGCTGAAGAGCAATTTTAAGATTTAAAAAAATCCTGGTTTAAATAAAGGTCTTGTAAACTTGTGCACAGAAACCTATTTCCCCAGGGTGACCATGCTGGTACCTTGGCAGTGTTCCACAGAAACCTCATTGGGACAATGCTGGAGCAAGTCCAGAGGAGGCCATGGAGATGCTCCAAGGTCATCTCACACACTTCTAGATGCATCTTCTTGGGTCTTTACTCTCTGGCACAAGTGTCTTGGCCTTTCTTTCTGATTCCTTCAGTTTCATCAAACAAAACAAAGCCACAAAATTCACTCCTCACCTTTTCAGATCCCTGGGAACAAGTGGAACTCAACACAGAGGATTTAATTCTGCAGTGAACAGTGCTCTTCATGCTTTTGGTGATCTCAGTAGAGACAGATTGCAGATAGGGAAATCCAGGTCAAGCAAACATCTGTAATCTGGATTTTGTGGCTCTCACTCCCTTTGTATAAAACAGTCAATAAAAAGATTAATCAAAGAAATAGAACGGATAGGAAAACATTGAGAATTATTAAAGAACTGTGTAAAATCTTTTGTATTCTAGCATGAATTTCTGGATAGATCTAGAAGATCAAACATAGCAAACTAAAATGAATGAGATTTAAAGGAACTCAATTATTTGTTTTGATTTCAGGTGATCTGGCCAAGACACAAACATGAGAGTCCTCTGTAAAGACAGTTTTCAGCACAGACCTTGCTGAGCGAAGCCACAAACAACTCCAAAAGAGCTTTCCCAATTAAACCTGCAGCACCTGGTGCAAGTCAGCTCAGAATTAGAGTGATGACTTCCCAG
>NW_008669728.1:76330-95134 GCF_000695815.1 Acanthisitta chloris
TCTGTGTGTGGACAGAGCACCTGCTTAGCCTTGACATTCCACCCCACATCACCCACTTAGCAGCAGGTCATCTGGGGTGAGTTGGTGGTCTTCAAGATGCAGCCAGGATGTGAAGGGAAATTATTTTCTTGGGGTCATCACAAAATAGCTGAAGATTTTGGCCTGAAGTCCATCCCATGTTACATAAGCGTCACCAAAGGGTGGAGCCTGCAGCAATCTGGAGGATTCAGACAGGTCCATACCAGGAATTTGAGAACAAAGTTCAGAGCAGTTCTTGGAAAATCTATTTTTTGTACTCGTTGAGTTTGCAAACAAATTTGTGGGGCTGAGAGGAGAGGGAAGAGAGACTTTGGCAAAGCAAAACATTGTGGATTATCTGT
Source organism: Acanthisitta chloris (assembly GCF_000695815.1). Taxonomy (NCBI): domain Eukaryota; kingdom Metazoa; phylum Chordata; class Aves; order Passeriformes; family Acanthisittidae; genus Acanthisitta; species Acanthisitta chloris. Next base: position 76,711 of record NW_008669728.1, read on the forward strand.
GAACTCTTTAGAACTTGGCTCTTGCCCTGAATTAAGTATCAAGTTATTTGTAATTTAAAAAACAAGCAAAAAAACAGGAATAATTTTCATTTTCCACAAATTTTTCCTGAGACAGTCCTTCTTATTCCCAGGATAGAATTAACTATGTGAATATTAGCTTGGGAAATGCCAATCTGCAATCTTCAGGATGCATATCTCGCCTTCATAGCCTTCTGCTTCTCCAAGAAAACATTTTTTGGAGTCAAATATTTCTCAGCTGTGCTATTAATTCCCTACTTCTAATCTAAGTATTGGAAGATACACCAACTTTCCAGCTCTCTTTCTAAAAGGAGGAGCTTTAACAGAGCAGCTCTGCTGCAGACTCATAAATTACAGGCTGGGAAATAACCACAACTAATTCCTTTAGCTCATCCTGTCCCTCCAAAATCCCAAGTGTCAATGGATGACGTCAGGTCTGTGTGTTTGGTTTGAGTTTGGCTCTCTGAACTACTGTGGTCCAGTAACACCTTGGCACCCTTGGAAGCTTTCACACTTTGATGCACTTGACCTTTTCATTGCAAGACTTGGCCCCAATTATTATATTTTTCCTTTTCTTTGTAGCATTTTGCTCATTGAATAAGAAGAAAAGCCCAGTGCCAGGAAGCTGCCACTGAAAGGATTGGGTAAAATAAAAGGAGTATAAAAAAAGCTCCTTGTGACAAGTTGTTAACATTCTTGGGAGCTTTAGAGGTTCCTTCTGTGATGCAAAGGAGATGTTTCAGAACATCTGCTGCACACAGATGCAACAAGGCTCTCAAAATTCCAACCTGCTGTTGTCCTGTGACAGGGTGAGATTGCAGGTAAACAAGTAAAGGGTGGTAGGAAAAGCAACTGCTCATGCTCTGGTCAGGCACTGGAATAGGTTGTCCAGGGAGGTGGTGGAGTCACCATTCCTAGAAGTCTTTAAGAGGTGTCTGAATCTGGTGCTGGAAGAATATGGTTTAGGGTTTAGGGGTTAGAGCATTGACAGGTTAATGGTTGGACTTAATCATCTTAGACTTCTCTTCCAACCTTGTGAAAATTTCCAGATTGGCTCAGTAATTATGCAGAAGGTTGTGACTGGTCTTCTCAAATGTCCCCATCCTTGGAAGTGTTGAAGGCTATGTTAGATAAGGCTTGGAGCAACCTGGGCTGGTGGAAGAGGTCCCTGCCCATGACAGGGGTTGGGACAAGACGGTCCTTAAGATCTCTCCCTATCCAAAACCATTCTGGGATTCTCTAGTTCTGATTCTCTGTACCAGGCTTGGTGATGAGTCATTTGTTCCAAGAGGTGGGAGAGATCTAGCTAAGCTTTCTGCCCCATCCATGGCTCACATTCTGCTGACACTGCAATTCCCTATGCCTCAGCCCTGCTAGCCCAGCTGGTTCCTTCCTTCCTTCAGACATTTGACTCAGCTAAAACTTCTTGCTAGGCCCAGCCAAGAGTGAATGCCCTCAAACTACACCACGATGCCAAGGGAGCATTTTTTGGTTTGCCTTTGTTTTTTCCACCCCCCAAATTGACAGCAATAGGTTCTGCAGCCATTTCTATTCCTTTCCATTTCCTGGATGATCTTAGTAAGCTATTCTTGCTTCAGAGAAAATAGAGTAGTAATAATATTCCCTTTCCCCCTCTTCTTCCCCAAACCACATGCACACAGACACACACAATTGGCAGATGGTGTTTTGCTTTGGGTTTGCTTATTTTCCCTCCAAACTCAAGCCAAAGTTTGGAATGGAGTTTTAGATTATTCCTAGTCACATCAAGAAAGAACAGCTGAAATGAAGACCCCAATGAGAGAAGTTTGGAACATGAAGAGCAACATAGTGCTGTCACTTGCTTTGTGTAGTTCTGAGTGTCTCCAAGGGTCCTGCTCTTTTATATGACAGTAAAACACTGTGTAAGTGGGTCCTGTGATCTTAACTCTAACTTGCTGCAGGTAACATCCCATCTTATCATAGAATCATGGAATCCTAGGATGATTTGGATTGGAAGGGACCTTTGACATGGTGCCCCACAGCATTGTTCTCTGTAAATTGGAGAGGGATGGATTTGATAAGTGAACTGTTAGATGGATAAAAAATTGGTTGAATAATCACATCCAGTGGGTAATGGTCAATAGGTCAGAGCCCTGATGAACATTAGTGACCAGTGGTATCCTTTGAGGGGGGTCCATACTGGAACTAGTGTTACTTAATATCTCCATTAATGACATAGATGAAGGCACCAAGTATACCCTCAGCAAATTTGTAGATGACACCAAACCGAGTGCTACAGTTGTCACAGCTGAAGGACATGATGATATCCAGAGGGATCTGGACAAGTTCAAGAAGTGGCCCATGGGAATCTTACACAGTTTAACAAAGCCAAGTGCTGGTGCTGTTCTTGGGTCAGGGCAAACCCTGATCTTTAGAGATCTTTAGAGATCTAGAGATGATTTTTAAGGTCTCTTCCATCCCAGTCATTCTGTGATTATATGGATGATTAAAGATCACCCAGTCCCACTCCTTGCCAAGGGCAGGGACACCTTCCACTAGACCAGGTTTCTCCAAGCCCCATCCAACCTGGCCTGGAACAATTTCAAGGATGGGGCAGTTGTGTGGGCACCATGTTAGGAATTCAGATAGGAGCACAGAATCTCCTAATTCAGCAGTTAAAATGGTGGGAATAGTGGACACTGCTAAGGTGGCAACTGGAGATAACATGTTTTGGGGAAATAACCCACCTGAGTGTTCCTGGCTACGTTCTTGACACCCTTTTCACCACTCGTGTGTTTCAAGGGAGGAGAATCTGATGAGAACATCCATCCTAAAGATACCTGGGCATCTCGTGTTTTGACATACACTCAGTTGTGTTGACATGGTACCTAATGCTGAAATATTTGTTTGTATGTATCCTGGGGTCCAGAAGTAATCTCTGATGGGACAGTCACATGTCACAAAGAATCCTGTGGCTGCAAGGACATCAGTCTGGATGTGAAGAGGCTGTGTTCATTCCAGCAGCTAAGTTTAGTCTAACCTCACGAAAACAAAACTGCTCTTGAAAGGACAAGGTTTGTGTTGGCTCTGTCAAGCCTAAAGGCATCCCAGTAGGAAGGTCAGGCTGAGCCATCATTATGGGAACCTTGGGTCTGACTCAGAGCTTACTAAGTCAAAAGGGAGTCTATCCATTGACTCCAGCAAGGTTTGGATCTGACCCACTGGGTGTAAGAACAGAGATCTTTGTCCATGTGGGGAAACATTGTTTTCCTCAAATTCTCCTGTGTATAACAATTTTAAGCTTTTTAATTTCTCTCTCCCCTCCACATTTTTAATTTTTTTCCTTTTTTATTTTTTCTCCCTTTTTTTTTTTTTTTCCTTTTTTTTTTTTTTTTTGGCAGCAGATGGTCTGGAAAAGCTAGAGGAGAAACATGATCAGGCTGTTTTCTTCAGCCTTGCACTGCCCTCAACGTTGTCTCGAGTAACTGTGCTGCTGTTTCTTAACCATCATTACCTATTTCAAGTGGAATTGTTATCTGGAGCTCCAGGTTCATCAGGCAAACTGGTGCAGTGCAGCAGAAATGTTGCTTTTTATTTGACTGCTGGTTTTATTGCCCTTTAACAGACAATTGGGGTGAAGTCCAGGCCCAAGTCACTGCAGGTGTTCAACCAAAATGCATAGCTGGGGGCCAGCTGTGGATTATCACCTGCTGGGGTGAGGAACTAGTGCTTCAGGTCAATGTTATTGACTCCTTGTTCTTCCCACACTTTCTTTGGCATGATATAGAGAACTGAATCTGGAGCTTTTTGCTGCAGTCTTGATATTCTCTGTATGGATAGGAGAAATTTGGAAATAGCTCTGGTATTTCCTTTCTGGACTCCACTGAAACTTAACTCCATTTTACCCCTATATTATCATGGCTTATACCTGGATGAAGGAATAGGGAAGAAGCCAAGAGGTCTCACCTTGAGATCCCTCATGTGCCTCAGTGTCACTGCCTTTAGCATCCTTGCAACATGCCCTCACCATGTTCACTGCACTCCATACCAACCTGTAGGACAGGTGAAAGATGAGGATTATTGTTGTAAGTAGTGAACTGCAAAAATTAAAGTTTCTACTTCTTAGGCATATATAGGAATCCTGTGTCATTGGAGGTGCCTTAGAGACAAATTCTACATGGGATGGAAGATATGACTGAAGACTTACAGGAGACCTACATACTCCCAGGTGGCACCTGAAGGCCACACAAGACACCCTCCAAAGGTGTTACTTCAAAGGTGCACAGAGAGCTTGTGACAGTGCAGGAATCTTATAAATCACAACCCTTAATCATTCTCTTGATATGGTTACACTTAATATGCCAACTCAGAGCAAGGCTTGAGAGCAACTGAAAGTCCTCTGCACAAATGCTGACATCCTGTTTCATTTACATGCCAAGCTCTTCTGGAGAGGGACTTTTTACGAGGGCCTGTAGTGATAGAACAAGGGGAAATGGCTGTAAACTGAAGGAGAGTAGGTTTAGATTGGATATTCTGAAGAAATCTTTGGCTGAGGGGCTAGTGAGGCACTGGAACAGGTTATTCAGAGAAGCTGTGGTTGCCCCATCCCCGGAAGTGTTCCAGGCCAGGTTGGTTGTGACTTGGAGCAACCTGGTCTAGTGGAAAGTGTTTCTGCCCACGGCAGGGCATTGGAATGAGATTGTCTTTAAGGTCCCTTCCAACCTAAACCATTCCATGATTCCAGGATTCTATGAAATTACCATTCCACCTGTTTTTGGGGGGCTTTTTTATTTGAAAGGAAATTTGGCCAACTAACTGTAACAGAAATGCACATTTTGGCACAGCTGAGTCCCAGCAAACCTATCTGGATCAATTAAATGTGTAGTTTTCCTATTCCATCCCAACAGATCTTTAGCAAATCAACCCCATATCACCACCCCTGGGGCTACTTGAAACATTGATTTCTAGCCCCAGGGCATAAGAAATTATGGAAATAGCCAGGCAGCCTGACTAATTTCCTTCTTTAAATGGTATCATCAGGAAACAATCCTGAAAATACCTCACAGGAATTTACAATCCTTCATGCATCCAGGCCCCAGTTCTCCTGTTGAGCCATAACTGAGCTAAATAAAATGTGTCCTCAGGCTCTTTTCTCCACACCTGATTGCTTGCAGACCAGCTTTTAGCAGCTGCACAGTGTCACCCCTGACCTCTGCTTCACTTGCTACATGAAGTCTCAGGTATGGACAACGTAGAGAACAATTAAATCTGTTCATGAAGCCTTTGGTTTGATAAGTGACACAACTGAGTGACTGCAATGACACAACAAGGTCTTTTGACTGAACAACTATGTAACAGATGGCTTAGTCATGTGAACCTTTCCCTGACATTGAAGCTTGAGTACATCCTAGAAAGTTCAAGGGTTTTGGCCTACAGGCTTTGCAAATCCCTGGATAGGACAGTAGGACCCTGATTCCTGCCCCATCTTGCATGGAGCATGGACCTTATTGAGCACGTTCAGGGGAGGCCACAATGATCTGCTCTGCTCTGGAGCCAGGCTGGGAGAGCTGGGGGTGTTAAGCCTAGGGAAGAGAAGGCTCCAGGGAGATAATAGAGTCCCTTCCAGTGCCTAAAGTGGATCCAAGAGAGCTGCAGAGGGACTTTGGACAAGGGCCTGGAGGGACAGGACAAGGGGGGATGGATTTAAGCTGAAGGAGGTAGGTTTAGATTGGATATTAGGAAGAAATTCTTGGCTGTGAGGGTGGTGAGACACTGGCACAGGTTGCCCAGAGCATCTGTGGTTTCTCCATCCCTGGAAGTGTTCCAGGCCAGGCTGGATGTGGCAAAATGTGAGGTCCTACACCTGAGTCAGAGCAATCCCAGACACACCTCTAGACTGGGAGGAGAAGTCATTGAGAGTAGCTCTCAGAGAAGGACTTGGGGGTGATTAGTGATGAAAAACACCACGAGCTGCAGTGTGTGCTCACAGCCTGGAAACCAACCATGTCCTCGGCTGCATCCAAAGGAGTGTGGGCAGCAGGTCTAGGGAGGTGGTTCTCCCCTCTATTGTTTTTGGGTGACCCCACCTGGATCACTGCATACAACTCTGGTGTCCCCAAAATGAGAAGGACGTGGAATTGTTGGAGTAAGTCCAGAGGAGGCCACAAAGCTGATAAGAGGACTGGTGCACCTTCCATACAAAGACAGGATAAGAGAATTGGGGCTGTTCAGCCTGGAGAAGAGCAGACCTTGTGGAGAACTCACAGCAACCTTCCAGTATGTGAAGGGGCTCCTGGGAAGCTGGAGAGGGACTCTGTGTTAGGAACTGGAGTGATGAGACAAGGAGTAATGGAGATAAATTGAAAGAGGGAAATTTAAATTAGCTTTTAGGAAGAAGTTTTTTCCTGTGAGGGTGGTGAGACAGTGGCACAGGTTGCCCAGGGAGGCTGTGGCTGCCCCAACCCTGGCAGTGTTCAAAGCCAGGTTGGATGAGGCCTTGATCAACCTGGTGTGATGGGAGTTGTCCCTGGCCAGGGCAGGGGGTTGGGACTAGCTGATCTCTAGTCCATTTGAAGCCCTTAACGTACTATGAAACTATGACACTATGAAGTGCTTCTGGTTTAGAAACAGAATTAGTTTTATAAAGTCCCGATACACTTGTATGATCTGTAGGATAGAATAGTGTCTGAAAAGGGAGAAGTCCAGCTGAATAGTGGCTGGAAAGACCCCGGAATAATCACAGTGTTGGATTTCTCAGTTTAATTGTTATAACTGGATTTCTGAGTTTCTATGTCCTAACACATCATGGCAAAAGCAGGACCAGCAGTTTTGACTGGTTGAGTTCCAATGAGCACTGCAAGGGAAGACATTTCACTTAAGCTGTATCTCCACAGCAAACATTTTGCATGGAATGGGAAAGTCCACATGGCTTGGAAACTAAGACAACAAACTGGTACTCAGGAGACTGCAGTGTGGATATAATTTATAAGAGTTTTAAGACCAGAGAGGTCTTAAATCTGATATGGAAAGCATGAACTAGAAATAAATATTTCCCTTCTCCTGGATCCAGTAACAGGTGTTTGCTGTAGGAATTTCTTCCAGAAAGTCATTCTGTCCCGAAGCAGTGGAGCTGCCTTCTCTCTTAACAGATCATTCCAGTTGTAAATCATCTTTTCTTAAATGTACTCCATTTGTCACTGGATTACATTGTCTTCACATTCCAAACATTGAGATTTATTAGAACCTCTCTTTCTAGAATGAAGAGGCCTTTAAAACTCACTCCACTTTTTAGAGTACTTATGTTTAAAATTAGTAGGTTATGATTTTGAACAATAAATACCAGTTTCACTCTTCCCTGTGCTACAGATGGACGTATCTCTCTCCCCTTCCCTCTCTCTGTCTGCCTATGGAAAGGCACAGAGTTATAATGCAACATGTAGAATATATGAGGTGTCTGCAGGGATCTGACGTATATAACTCAGGTCCTACAGAAGATCTTGGGTCTTCTGGGGCAGCAGCTGCAGTGCAGGTAGGACATCCTGGGTCATCTCAAATGGTACCAGACATATCTGTCTGGGTATTCAAACACCTCTCTTAACTCGCTTGGAGACATGGACGTCTTGGCTACTTTTTTCTTTATTTTCAGTTAATTTAATTTATTTTAAGGTCAGAATCTGAAGTTCAGTCCAACCTCAGGTGCCACTGGCAAGTTGGAGAAGGACTCTTGGTTGGGAATTGAAGTGATAAGACAAGGAGTAATGGAGATAAATTGAAAGACGGAAAGTTCAATTAGATATTAGGAAGAAGTTTTTTGCTGTGAGGGTGGTGAGACACTGGCACAGATTGCCCAGGGAGGCTGTGGCTGCCTCAACCCTGGCAGTGGTGAAAGCCAGATTGGATGAGACCTTGATCAATCAGTTGTCCCTGCCCAGGGCAGGGGGTTGGGAGTAGGTGATCTCTCAGGTCTTTTCCAACCCCTTGCCATACTATGAAACTATGAAGCAGGACCTGCTAAAAAGTGCACATGACCAGGGCCTGTGGAGCTTCTCATCCACCCCCACCCCCAAGTCCTGCTCCTCAGGGAGACTGTCAGAATGACTTAACCTACTATTTAAGAACCACATAAACTGCATCTTCAGCAACATCATATCTCAGTTCTTGAACTTCCTTGGATGTACCAGAATGTTATGTGCCCTGTTGTCTGGATAGCCCAGTCCTAAATGTCTTACTATTTGTAGCTGTTTCTTCTACACCTTCTGCCATTTACTGGCAGCCAAATATTAGCCAAATGTTTATTATTTAAGGCTAGTAAAGGCATTTTATTCTTTACCCTCCTTCAAAACTACATTCCCACTCCTTAGGCTTTTATCTGAAATTTTAACTTGCTTTATTCTATACTTCTATATTTCTTATTTTAACTCACACTGTTATTCCTGGTTAATACTCCTAACCAGGAAAAGTCAAAATTCTCCATTAATCTTTCAGGTGGATGAATTTTTATTGGAAATCATAGGAGAATAAATCTAAGATTATAATCATAGCAGAGGGCTCAAAAAACTGTGCAATATTGACTTCAGATTCTGCATTTAATGTCACCAGCAGAACTGAACAATAATACATGTGGTTTTTTACTCTTTGCTTTCATCTGGAGTAAATTTACTAGTTTAAATGTCTAGATTATTGCTCTTTTGAGTCAGAATTCTGAACCATGATACTCCTCACAATGTTGTCTTTAGGAGCATATGGATTGGTTCAGTCCACATGTGCTCATCACAAAAATGTCTGAATGATGATTTTGGAGGTCAGCTGTCTCCTCTTCCCTCACCTGGGATTGGGCAGAAGTTAAACAGGCAAGTAAGACAAACCAAGAGAGAATTTCATTGGCCAAAGACTAGACTGGTGGTTAGACTCTGCTGGTTTGGGGGGGGCTGCAATGGACCATATCTTGTGACTAAGTGCAGGTCCAACCTCTCCAATTCACAAGTCTGGTGATGTCATACTCCTGTGTATCCTCTCATGTAGCTCTGCCTTGAATAAATGTCTGGTTATTAAAGAAAGATTTCTATGACACAACCTGTACCATAACCTCATTTTTGTGGTCTTCTTCTGATTCCAGATATGAAATTCCAGGTTCTACATACTTGGCTCTGTGGCCAATATCTCAGCTTACAAAACTCGTTTCCTAGTTGTGAAATATGGTCCTCTGATTCATGTCAATACGGAGCAATGTTAGAATCTCTATATATATCTACCTCAGTATTGTTTTGTTAATATAAGCCTTATATTATTTGTGATAGTGCTTATTTGGAACTGGAAGCTGCTCTGACACAGAGTCAAGCACTAAAAGCCGCGAGGGCCGAGAACTGTGTGAGGGCAGAGCCTTTGGCAGCGCCCCGGCCCCCTCACCGCCCGCGGGTGAGGAGAGAGAGCAGAGCCGCGTCCAGCGGCACTGGGGGAGGGAGAGACTGAGTGTGAACTGATGGTTTGGGCTGAATAATAGAGATTGTTTGTTAAGGACATTTGGTTTGCTTAGCATTCACCATGTTGTGTCAAGTTGTGTTGTTGTTCCTGGAGGAACTTTCTGGGGTTCGATCTGGACAGGAATTGATTTGCGGCTGAGTCTGCCAGAGGAGAAGGGGTTAAATTTAGGCTGAGGCTTTTAGGGGTTTACTCATGAGCTTCGCTGGGAGAAGAGATAAAGAGCTGGAGAAGACTCAAGGAGGCAAAGTGAACATGTCCCAACAAAGACCTCCCTCTGCTCGGGACAGTCATGAATATGTATTAACAATGAGTTTATAAACCGAACCAGGCCCTGTTGGTGTTGGTAGAGCAGAGACTCCCAGTGCACCAGCGCAGTTTGCTTGTTTAAATTCACATAATAAATTGTAAATTTTTACTGTAATCCTGTTTGGGGACTCAGTCATTTATCATACTGGTCAAGGGTATATTTTTCTTTGATCATTTTACATTTACCTCCTGCCTCAAACTTCCTCTGCTCAACTGAACAAACTGTTCCCTTTTCTCCTAAGAAATAGGGTCTTTTCCCCAGTTCTCTTCCCATTCTACTAAGAAATAGTGTTTTGCCCAGTTCCTATGTGCATGATGGTATTAACTTAGACCATAGCTTCTAATCATTTTGCTTCACATGGTCCTTGTAGAGCTCTTTGACATTTATCTTAATTGTGCAATCAGCCAGTGATCATCTGGATCATTTCTTTATCTGAGTAATTCATTTTTGCACAGAGATACATTTGCATATAAGCATTTCCACGTCCATACACCATTGTAAAATGTGGATGTGGACACCCAGTACAACCCAATCTTTCCCAGTTGCTGCTGGTGGCCAGAGGGATGATGTAAGGCCAAGATACGCATGCCTTTCAAGCTGAGCTGTCCAGAAAACATGCAAAGCCCTGGGAGATAAAGTCAGCTACAGTTCTCAAGACAACTACATAGCACTATCTGTTAACAAAAGGATCTTGGCAGTTGTAGCACTTCTTACTTGTAGGCACTATCTGTACCCAGACACTGAATTTCCTCCTATGAACCTACAGAAGACCAGAGTTAGGTCACCAAATGTCATGAGAAAATAAATTCTCTATCACGGTAAGAAGAGTGAAAAGAATTTTAAAGGTCAAATCCAGAGGTCATGAAAACATAATGAAATTTTCTGGTACAGGTTGGGCTTCTATTGAGGTTAAAAACCCTTTAAATATGACTCAGATAGTTTTTAGTTACCACAATTTACACATACACACCCCTTCCTCAGCTGTCTCTGATCTCACTGTCCCTGGAGGTGTTTAAGGAGAGACTGGACATGGCACTTAGTGCCATGGTCTAGTTGACATGGTGGTGTTAGGTCATAGGTTGGACTGGACAACCTCAGACATATTTTCCATCCTTAATGAATTTCCAATTCAACTCAGTTCTGCCATTACTAGCCTGAATATTTTCTCAGCTCTTCCTATTTTGCTTAACTGAGGTGGCTAAAAGCTTAATGCCTTCCCACATCCCACCACAGCCAGAAACTAGGAAGATGGGCCCATATTCCTGAAGCTGGAGGACTTGGAGCAACCTTAAGATAACTCAGATGCAACAACTCCAGCAGAGAAGTTGTAGCTGCCTGCATTAATAAGCTAATGGAGTGGTCTTCAACAGTGGTCTGGTACATCTGCAATGAACTGTGAACCATCCCTAAGGAAAGAAGCATGTGCAAATCTGGTTCTTAATGGACTTGGATTATCTGTTTAAGTTTCATTCTCCTCATGGGAAATGCTAAGAAGTTTTATAGTTGGAGAGACTGAATATTGCTGGTGTCATTTAGAGCTCCCACACAGCAAGTGAGACTCTCATGAATGAGTCCACTCTCTGGTCAAGGGGATTCAAGCCTCTCAAGTTTTGTGGAATTTCACTTCCAGGGTCCAGATTCACTGCAGTATGTTATTACCTACATACTAAACCTGGAAGGCAGTGCAGGAAAGAACAAACAACTCATGAAGTCTGAAGGGCAATGAGCATGAATAAGGAGGGATTTAATATTGGTAAGAAACTTGTTTGGGTAAGGAATCTTCTGGGTGGAATTACTCACTGTGATGACATGGTATCACCACACTCTCAGTGCTCCTGGGAGAAATAAGCAGAAAGTCTTTCATGTTCATGGAAATACCAGGTTTAGATACCCTTTCTTAAGAGCGGTCTTCAAGCTTTAGTTGTTAATTAAAGACACTTGTCAACATAACTTTGGCTTGAGCCTTTAAGACCCAGAGAATGATGGGATTTTAGGTAAGTCCTTGGCATATGAATTCCTTCTTTCTCTACCCCTTTGGCACAGGGCTAGTTTAGAGTAGTCATTTAAACCACTGAGCTCTGCACAGGACACACTCAATTTTGTGTGAGTTCATACACACAGAGAATAAAATATCTCAGATATGGATCAAGAGGTTGTATTAACATTGCATTACTCTGCTCTTCTGAGACCCCACCTGGAGAACTTCACACAGCTCTGGTGCCCCCAGCATAAATCCAGAGGAAGCCACAAAGCCGAGAAAAGGACTGGAACACCTTCCATACAAAGACAGGATAAGAGAGTTGGGGCTGTTCAGCCTGGAGAAGAGAAGGTTGTGTGGAGACCTCATAGCAACCTTCCAGTATGTGAAGGGGCTTCAGGGAAGCTAAAGAGACTCTTGGTTAGGAACTGCAGTCATAGGACAAGGAGTAATGGGGATAAATTGAAAGAGAGAAATTTAAATTAGCTATTAGGAAGCAGTTGTTTCCTGTGCGGGTAGTGAGACAGTGGCACAAGTTGCCCAGGGAAGTAGTGGCTGCCTCAACCCTGGCAGTGTTCAAAGCCAGATTGGAAAAGGCCTTGATCAACCTGGTCTGGTGGGAGGAGTCCCTACCCATGCCAGGGGTTTGGGACTAGATAATCTCTAAGGTCCATTCCAACCCCTTAACATTCTATGCTTCCATGATTATGTTGGTATCTCAAATCTATTTGGGGGCAAATTCCTGCATCCAAATGCTGACTGTCAATTATATCCTTATTTCATGGAGGGACAAAGCAGCTGGGCTGATTCCCTTGCAGCCTGGAAATCCAGCTTGCTTCCCTGGAATTGCTGGGGAATGAAGCAGCAGCCAGGCCATGCGGATGGCCTGGGATTTTGGGCTGCTATGTGGGTTGTGTCCTTGATCTAATGTGCTTCATCCCTCTCCAAAAAGGAATCTGGGGTAAAACTTGGAAAAAAGACACAGTTTTTCATTGTTATTTAAGGAGTCAGAACAGTTCTTTCTTGTCTCTGTCTTGTGAAATCAGCTGAAGGCAAGCCAGGCTGGTACAGAAACAGGACTGCTTGGAATACTCACACATTGCCTTGAGAGCTACATCTTGCTCTGGTCTCCTGGGTCAGGAGAGGGCCAGAATGAAGGGTGGAGTGAGGGAGTTTCATTCATTGGTTCTATAACTGGTAATTAAATAAAGCTTGTCCTTGGATATATTTCTGGAGCCACCCAGAATTTGATCTCTGCTTTTACACAAACAGCAACTTCTGAGCATCTTGGATGGGGACAGAATACGCGGTCCTCTTCCCCCGCTCCCTCTGGCCTTCAGAGCAGTAAATTCTTATCCTTCTAGTCCAAAATCCCATTTATAAGAACAGGGTAATGAAGTTCTGAAAGTGTTTTGAATCCTCCTGATTCAAGCCAGGTATTAATAACCAGTGCTAACATTATTACTGCTCAAAGGAGTTTCCAAAACTGTCTGTCTGAAGATTTATGTCTTCTTAGGCTTCATCAACTTTTATTCTAGAATAGCCAGGACATAGTTTGGCTTCATTTACACTGTAATTCAGAGCTCTATTGCCCTTTGAAACTAGTAATCTATATAAAACCCTTTCAAACCTCCTCCATAAACCCCTATCTGGAAAACCTCCGTGCCAACACCTTCTTTAGAGGAGTCATTGCCACTTTGGCAGCTGTTGTTGAACTCAACCTAGTGATTGTTTTTCTCTTCCCTGAGGATCTTATTTATGCTATCCAGTTCATTAACCAAATTGAATAGCCAGTACTGGGACATCAGTGCCCTGTCAATTTTGAGAATGTGTTCCTTGTTGTGTCTCTGTCCCAGAAACCACTGACCAGAAGGCAGAAGCCCAGAACATGTGTATTAAATTAGCTGCCTGCTTCACATAACCCCAACGAGCATTGTTCCTTGTCTAACAGGCTTAAGCTCTGCCAAAGCCCAACAGACCTAATTTAGATTTACTATTGCCACTATGATTATCATCATCATTATTGGTATCATCATTATTCCCTTGAATAAGTCATACTGAACAATTTATGGAGGCAATTGTGGACTGTGTGCAGCAGGACATCGTCGTGCAGGGTGAGAGGATTGTGATCCATCTCTAGCTGAATTTTGTGATCCTGAAGCCAAAACATCACTGAGAAACTGGAAGGGTTCAGACAGTAGCAAAATCATTAAGGACAACATGGATCAGAGAATCAGAGAATACCAGAATGGTTTGGGTTGGTAGGAGCCTTAAAGATCATCTTGTTCCAACCCCTGCCATGGGCAGGGACACTTTCCACCAGAGCAGCTTGCTCCAAGCCCCATCCAACCTGGCCTGGAACACTTTCAGGGATGGGACAGCCACAGCTGCTCTGGGCAACCTGTGCCTGTGCCTCACCACCCTCACAGACAAGAATTCCTTCCTAATATCCCATCTAAACATATATATATATTGCAAAGACTGTTAGCTAGAAAAGAAATCATGTGTGAATTAAAGCAGATTGTGGCTCCAGGATTGTGAAGCCGCTGACAGCAGTTTTTTGAGAACAGGCCAATGCTACTCTCTTTTCTTGCCACCTTCAGGTAAGTTCAAAGCTCCTAGAGAAATGGAGCTCAGATGACCATCCCGAAGTCACTGTGGCTCACCTAACTGGAATGGTCATCCAAACATTGCTCCTTGTTGGGAGAAAAGGTTCCTTGAGGCAGGAAGTGATGCTCATAATCCCATGAACATCTCATCTTCTGCAAGGAGTAGCCCCAAAGTACTTCTTAACCTCTGCAACCTCTCAGTTTCAGCCGCTCTTTCCAGTTAGACTTCCACCACTACCAGATCCTGATGATCCACAAGAGGAAGCACATCCAGCTGAAAATTTATCCCAGAAAAAATGGTCATGATTCACCATGCAGATACAAAACACTAACAGGATCAAGATGGTTCCTTTCTTGAGGCAGACTCCAAGACAGATTGAATTTCTGTTTAGCTGTGACCTTCATTCCGACTTTTATTTGGGACCCAACAAGGATTTGAGTGGATTCCATTAGGGTCATGTATGTGGTGGTTTCCTTAGTTCAACAGCACCTGGAATTCAAATATATCCCAAGTATATTCAAGACTGGGATTATTTGGCTTTTTAAGGTATATTTATATTCAGCCTCTTGCTTTGTTTTGGATTTATTTCAAATAAGGATTTGTTAAAAAAGCAGAGATTTGCTTTAAATTAGGATTTTTTTTTTTATTGTCTGAAAATGAGCTGAAATGGTTCTGGCCCTTGGATTCTCCAGATCTAATTTGACAAGGTTATGTTTTGGTTTTCAGTTTTGCTTGTGTAATGATGATGTCTTGTTTTTCTGCTTGGCAAAGTTCATTTCCCTTACAAGAGGTCGTATACCATTCACTGATGAGGAAAGCCCAAGTGCTGAAAACACAAGTGCAGTTGGTGCAGCTTCCATGGAAATGAGTCCGGGGCATCTGTGTTTTATGGGCAGAACATCTGAGTGTTGTTAAAATGGAGCATGGCAAATTTGGGAAAGGGATGGATGCTGCAGTGCCTGTCAGCACAGGGTTTGATGGAACATCAACTCTTCACACCCAGAATTCCTGTCATACTTACATGGGCAATCTCATAAAATCATAGAATGGAATTCTAGAATGGTTTGGGTTGGAAAGGACATAAAAGACCATCTAGTTCCACAATGTGCCATGGTCAGGGATACCTTCCACTAGACCAGGTTGCTCCAAGCTCTATCCAACCTGACTTGGAACATTTCGGGGGATAGGACAGCCACAGCTGCTCTGGGCAACCTGTGCCAGTGCCTCACCATCCTCACAGCCAAGAATTTCTTCCCAATACCCTGTCTCTCCCTGCCCTCCGGCAGTGGGAAGCCATTCCCCCTTGTCCTGTCCCTCCAGGCCCTTGTCCCAGGTCCCTCTGCAGCTCTCTTGGAGCCCCTTTAGGCACTGGAAGGGACTCTAATATCTCCCTGGAGACTTCTCTTCTCCAGGCTGTACATCCCCAGCTCTCCCAGCCTGGCTCCATTGCAGAGGGGCTTCAGCCCTCAGGGCATCTCTGTGGCCTCCTCTGGGCTCATTCCAACAGGACAATGTCTTTCTTGGTTGGGATCCCCAGAGTTGGACCTCATACAGATGAGCTTGATGGGACTTCAGTTGTTTCATCTTGGAAACAGATGGAAAAAGGAGGAAAAAATAATTCAGGATTATTCTCTAGACTAAGTATGTGTCTGCATAGCAATATCATCATATTAATTTGATGTCAGAAAAGAAAAAAGAAAAGATGAAAAGAAAAGAAAAGAAAAGAAAAGAAAAGAAAAGAAAAGAAAAGAAAAGAAAAGAAAAGAAAAGAAAAGAAAAGAAAAGAAAAGAAAAGAAAAGAAAAGAAAAGAAAAGAAAAGGGAAAAGAAGAAAAGAGAAAGGTACCTTGAGCTTTGCAATGACCATCACAACACTGACCTCCCTCCTGTGCTTGAGGCTGTTATGGTCACACACCAGTTTGATCCTAACAAGCAAAGAAGGACAAACTGTCTCATTTTGCTCCTCATCAACCACTCAATAAAAACCTCCTCGTGCCTATCCAGGCTGCAGCAGGGTATATGTGCATGGTTCTTTCTAGGTTTAATTAATCACTGTTAGTGCCCACCTGAGCCCTTGAAACTGCCCAGAAACATGTGATCATGATCCCCCAGTGGTGCCAGAAGCAATGACCCTTGTAGTGCTTGTTCAGTGGAGCATGTGGGTCTCCATCAGGCTCATGCCACTCCCAAGTAGGCCGCGTGGGACGTGCCAACTTGCCCAGGTGCCTGTCTGGCTGTGAATATTGATGAAGTGACTTTCTTTTTGCATCAGGATTCAGCTCCACGGTCAGATCATTAAGCTCTACTTTTAAACCCCTCACGATTCTCAGATGAAATGATGGCATTGCACCCATTGACCATTGGGTTAAGCCATCAGGAAGGGGACATGGAAGGAACAGACTTGGCAGTGAACAAACCGAGACAGCAAATCTCTTTTCCAGCCATTAGCAGTGGGAAATTTGGGGGATTTATAGGAACAATGTGCATAGGTATGTTTTAAAAAGGAGTGTGAAGAGTCCTTGGAAGGAACTGAATTAACTTGGGATTTAATATTTGTGATATGAGTGTCTAAGCACCTGATTAGGTGAAGGACATGAAGAGAGACAGCATTGCTGTTTGTTAATCACATTTGCTTATCACATGGATTATCATAACAAACTCCTTTCCCTGAGCTTTCTCTGGTTCCTTTCAGGGGGCAAAAAAGGGTTTGCATCCTTTTCATGGGTATCTTGGTCTGAAAAGAGGACTTCTTTTGTGCTTCTCCTGAAGCATCCAGGAGCTGCTATGGATAAACACAGGGTGGGCTTGGTGGTATTAACATCTTTCAGGTGCCCAATGAATGCTCCTTGCTTACATATCCCTCATCACTCCAACAAGGAAGTTGTTGATGATATGTAAAATGCCAAGAAGGCATTTTCTCCCCAGATCATAGTATGTTAAGGGGTTGAAATGGACACTAGGGACCATCTAGTCCAACTCCCTGCCCTGAGCAGGGACACCTCCCACCAGATGAGGTTGCTCAAGGCTATATCCAACCTGGCTTTGAACACTGCCAGGGTTGTGGTATCCACAACCTCCCTGGGCAACCTGTGCCAGTGTCTCACCACCCTCACACTTGCCTGTGAACTAAGGGAAGTTGGGAGGAGAGGTCCAACTACATCCAGATGCTGATTTTAGCCCCACTGTTTGTGAAAGAAATATGATATTTGAAAATCAAGTCTGGAGGGAAAGTAGCCTCATGTCTACACAGAGCTGGGGAATTCCAAGGCACTTCAGGATAGATTTAAGAGCTGGGGTGGAAAATAAGTCTAAATAAAGCTTGCAAGCTGCATTGCACCTGTTGGTCAATGAAGGCCAACTCCACTTATCCACTTATTAATGGTTGGACTTGATGATGTTAGAAGTGTCTTCAACCTTGATGATTCTATGATCAGGATCCCTCAGATTTTCAGAAAATTATTAGACTGCCTTGTCTTGAAGCCCCTTAATGGAACAAGGAGATTAATTTATGGCAATTGGACAACATTCACAGCCTAATGCCTATGAAATGGCCTATTAATGTTCTTTAGATAGTCAGAGACTGTTCTGTACCAAGTAAATTCTTACCACACTGGATGAATATCCCTGGATAGGATCATACTTTTACTTCCTTGGAAAATACACAACAAACAGGTTGTTCTCATTCATCTCAAAGAGAATCCCAAATTCTTAGCTCTTTGAAGAAGAAACATGACAGTTTTCAGGATTCACTTCTTTGGTATGTTCTTTATTTTTGCCAGTTCTTGTGCTTGGTTGAGTTTTGAGAGTCTGCAGGGGAGAATCATTGCTGTCTCAAAGGCTCAGGTCAGATACTTTTTCTCAACCCCTTTCTGTGAATGAGAAAGTGATTCCCCTTGAGGGTTTTCCATGAGAAATGTGTGCCTCTAATCACTTTCATGTCCTAATTGAAAGAAAAACCTGAATATAGGACATCACTTACAGCTTATATTGGCCAGAGAAGTCACACTGAGACTTCTACAGGGGGGCAGTGGGTTCTTGAAGAAAAGCTGAAGT
>NW_008669729.1:0-6037 GCF_000695815.1 Acanthisitta chloris
TCTCCAGGTTCAGGCATCCTGCGAGGCTGGGCTTGCGCCGCAGGTAAGCTGTTAGGTCCCCTGGGTGTCCCCAGGCTGGCGCTGCCTTGGTTGAGTGGGTTTTTGTGGGAGGAAAAAAAGTGAAAAGGACCTACAGCTTGTTGGGGTTTTTTTAAGGTGGCAGCTTTCATGGAGAAAAAGTTGCAAATGAGTGACTTATTGTGGTGCAGGTTGGGCCCGGAGAGCTGAAAGGTTTACAAAGGCTTGGAATTCCTGTAAGAAAGTGTTATTAGCTCTGTTATGGACTTAGGGAAAATGAAGCTAAGTAAAATGGCTTTGTCAAGTAGATCTCACCATCTAACTTCTACAGGGCACGTAAGGATTAAAATGTCCTTGTTAGATCTTACTCTCAGAATTCTGTGTTTATTTCATTTTCAAATAAATTGTGTTTGGCTTGTGAAAGCCACACCAGCATCCAGCTGGGTTCTCATTGCAGCAACACTGACAACAGGGACACAGGCATTTTTATAGCTGATTGCTGTTTATGGTGCATGAGCTGTGTGAGCCATAGGTACTTCGGCTAGAGCACAATAGTGAAACACCTTCCACCTTGGCTCAGAGGGCACCACCAGACAGGACACATCTTTGCAAGTAAATGAAGAATAAACTCATCCCAGACTGGTTTGGGTTAGAAGGCATGTTGAAGCTCATCTCCTGCCGATGTCCCTGCCATGGTTAGGGACACCTTCCACTAGACCAGGTTGCTCCAAGCCCCACCCAACCTGGCATTGAACATTTCCAGGGATAGGACAGATGCAGCTTCTCTGGGCACCTGTACCAGTGCCTCACTACCCTCACAGGGAAGAATTTCTTCCTAATATGCAATCTAACCCTGCCCTCTGTCAGGTTATAGCCATCCCCCCTTGTCCTGTTACGCCAGGCCCTTATAAACAGCTAAGATTAAACCAACAGACATAGTGGTGCAAGAACCACTGCCCAAACACCTTTACAGGTGCTTTGCATATGTTTCATTCTCTTACTGTACATTGTTCATAGACTAACAGCATTCTATAGGGAAGCAAGTAGATCTCATGGTTGGAGATGATGCAAGCTAAAAACAAAGAAAGGGAAAGCAGTATATCACTGAAAACATTGTCAGGTTGTGACAGTCAATCCACTGTTGAAAGTATAGGTGCAAGGAAAATGCTGACATTCCTACTGGATGCTATCATGAGGTACCATTTGGTGCATTGCCATTGTTCTGCCTGCTGCATACCAGCTCACGTGGGGGCAGAGGGTTAATTTGAATCACCAAGGTGATTATGTAGCTGTTGGAACTGGCTTAGAAAATGGGTCTCAAACCTCAACAGCCTGGCAAGTTACAAAGAGGAAAATAGACATCTCCAGAGAGGGAGAAAAATGGAAAGAAATTGCTTACAGGAGAACAAAGGCAGCTGATTAGAATGAAACAGAAGATAAGAAGATGGGGAAAAATTTTGGCAGCGTGTATCAGAGAATAGTTCCTGTCAGTGAATCTGTTAACTAGACATAGGACCTCTCAAGGTATGGTAGAAGAAGACCAGTTGGTTGAAATATATAAATGTAGATGATACAAAACACTAGAAACCATACAACTATAAAGGAGAATTTCTCTGGAACTACATGTAGTCTAGCAGTTCTTTCCCATCTGTACAAGCTAAGTTTTAATTAAGAGAGGAGAGTCAAAGCCATGATTATATGCCCTCACTGCTGCTTTTCTTTTCTTAATGTTATTATTGCTGCTATCCTACACAGCATTCAAGCTTTGGAAACATGGCTAAGGTTTTGAAGGAGACTGAAACCAGTCTAGAGAACACTGCACCCAGCGAAGAACAGCAAGACAATGCCAGCATGAAGCGGTACTTCAGAAATAAAAACCTTGTTCTGGATTTCCTGTACTCTGAACTGACCCTCAGCCACCTCCAGTACCACCGGAACAAAGTTCACCTTCTGAAGAAGTGTTACTTTTACTTGAAGATTGAGCCCAGATTCATACACATGAGAGACCAGAACGGTGTGATAATTTGCACTGACATCTTGCAAATCGCAAACCCCTGCCAACTTCAGAGGATAAAGAAGGTGGCAAAAAACCAAACTGAAATCCAGCTGGCACTTTTAACTGAGCTGTTGGAACAGCTGGAACAAGGTCGGGAGGAGCTGAGCCATTATGTAGAGACCTACGACATGGCAACTTTTCTCTCCCAGTGGGACATGACAAGAAAGAGAGTGCTCAAGTTCTCCAAGCTTTTAGATAAACTCACTGCCTTGGAAGAGCCAGGAAAGCTCTATGTCAAGCACGTTTTGCTGTCACAGATACATCTCAGAGGTGCTCTAAACCCTGACATTAGTCTTTCTCTCTATGCAAAGAAGCCACCAATTTTTGATCGGTCAGAATCATTTGCATACAAGAACTGGGCCCAGCTCAAGTGGATTACTGATAATCAAGAGTCACACCTCGAACAATGGCAGGTGGAGGTTAAGTTAGTGACAGATGACAGTCAGGAAGAACCAGGATACGGCCAGATTCAGGAAGTGATCTGCAACCCATGTGTAATCAATCACCTGCAGCCTGGCAGATCATACGAATTCAAAGTTAAAAGATGCGACACTAACACACTCGTCTACACACAGTGGCATGACAGCATTATATTGAAGACAAAAACCTAATCCTTTCTAAGATTCCAACAGCAGCTCTGAAGGCAGCATAATGAGGTGGCTGACAAGAACATCTTCCTCATGTTAATGATTTGAAAAAGATGAGTGGGAAACAATAAATTGTTATATGCAAGCAATTTTGCATAAAATTGAACTCCTCCTGTTTTCAACAGCAATTTTACAGGTGCCTTCTCCAAATCTTTCCAGGTTAACAGTAATCCATTCCAAATTTCTCACACAAAATATCATCCTAAGGTAGCATTTGGCACTCAACAGTTGTGTCCCACTGACAGAACTGACAGGTGGGAGCAGCCAGAAACAGACAGTCTTGTAGGACACCTCCGAGGCAGAGCACAGGAGACAGGAGCATCTCCAGCATCCCATACTTTCCATCCACTGAAAGATGCTCAGTGCCAGCTTCTTGCAGTGACATTTTGGGGGTTTTGCCCAAAGTTATTGTCCTTCCTCCAAAACACTTGATCTGAACGCTATCTCCTCAAATCATCCACAGGAACTTATCTCCATCACTGGTTCTTCTCACCCTCTACACCCTATGCCTTATAGGTACCTAAGTATGATTTCATGCTCAACCCTCTACAGTTCATGAAAAGAGCACTGTAATTAAAAAAGCCCAAAACAACAAAACCTCAACAATAACTAACCCCTACCACCCCAACACCCCCAGCAAACAGGGAAGGGTAATACATCCACATGATCAATATGTAGAAAATTATCTTCTCTGTCACAAACTGCAGTTAATGTTCATTTTCTTTTTTTTGCCATTTGCTTCAGTCTAAACAGAGCTGTCCTCACACAGATTCTAGTCAAACCATCACATGAACAGAACTTTTAGTAACAAAATTGATTATTTAGATAAATTCAAATCATTTTTACAATTACGGCTTAAATATCAAAAAAAGGAATGTTGAGGTTCATTCTTACAAATGGTTGAAGCAGGTAAAAATATTTGTATCCAAAAGACCATTTGAGGTTTGCTGTAAGTCACAGGCATGCAAAAGGTAGAAACCTGCCACATTTCAAGTTCCTTAATTCACACTTCATGGCACTCAGCATTTCATATCTGGGGTTTTTTTAAAAATTTATTGCATTCAGTTACTATGATCATATCTGTTTTTTTTAAAAAAATTTATTGCATTCAGTTACTATGAATGACTTCAGGGCTTGCTGGAACCTTGCAGACAGGGGGTTCAGCTGCAGCTGCCCAGCCTGAGGGCTTGCAAGGGTGGGCAGGAACCCCTAACCCCAGCCTGGCTGCAGAGATCCATCCATCTCCACTGTTTTTCAGTATGCTAGAGCTGAAAGTTCCTGTCTTTTTTTTAAAAAAATTTATTGCATTCAGTTACTATGAATGACTTCAGGGCTTGCTGGAACCTTGCAGACAGGGGGTTCAGCTGCAGCTGCCCAGCCTGAGGGCTTGCAAGGGTGGGCAGGAACCCCTAACCCCAGCCTGGCTGCAGAGATCCATCCATCTCCACTGTTTTTCAGTATGCTAGAGCTGAAAGTTCCTGTCCAAGGTTGCACTGATTACAAACACCTCAAAATGCTGAAGCAGGTGCCTCTGTCCTGCTTGGGTGACTCAGTTCTCCATACTGATAAAACCTTCTGCTGCATCCTAAAGGAAACAATGCATTTTATCAGGCAAACTGGGATTTCAAAAGTGTACATGTATTGAAAAGCTCATGGTGGTAAAGTGACAACCACTTTTCTACCTGCAACATAGGAGAGCAGACGGGGCAAAGAAGAGGTGAGTTTAAGGCTTGTATTCTGAAATAGAGGTGAACAACTTCCATTTTAGGGTCATCTTCACAACTGTAGTAACTGGGATATTATAAATATTAAGGACATTAACCTGAGCATCAGTGGTCTTGACTGTAAAACAGTAAGACTTACTTCACAAGCTGTGCTATGAATATGGGGTGCTGGGGGGTGTCTGTGAAGAAAAAACTTTTACAAATGCTGAGTACTGCTTTTACCTCCCTAGACAAAGGCATAGAACAGCTGCACACTGAAAAAAAAATTAGAGGAAAGAATTGTTTTAAGCTCAAATACAACAGCCAAGAAATGTCTCACTAGGAAATCACCAAGGCATTTAGCCTGTTGCTGACAGCTCATCCAAGGCAGGGCAATGTCCCAAGAAAACACACCCTGCCTTGCCTGAAGAAAGTTTTGCAGTCTTAAGAACAGATTGCCTTTTTTTTTTTTTACTTCATGCAACTTTTACTTTATGTATTTCTTATATTATTCTATAAAATTTTATACACTTTTACTTCTTTTAAGTAGCTGTTGGTCTTGTGGTTTCTGCAACCTGTGGTTAAAACAGATATAAAATAAAAGGTTATGCTGTTAACTCCAAGTCTTCACCTTCAACAGATCTAACAGGCACCCACAGAGACCTCTGCAAACCCTCACACAGGGCTCAGGGATGTGTTTCATTTGCCTGGCAGAACTCATGTGTATGTGTTCCTTTGGATAACATGTGTGTTTGGGGTTTTTAAACGGCATCCTACTACTTGTAGCAGCGCAAAGAGGATGGAAAGCCCAGTGAGAGCCAAGCACCCTGCTTGGCACACTGTCTGGCACCAGTATCTTTGATGAGACAGATAGAAAGGCACAGAGGATGCCCAGTGGCAGAGCAAGGTGCCCATGTGTGCCTTCCACTCTGTAAAGAAAGAATTAAAGAATACCTTGCCTATCTCAAACACTATTAAGGCCACAAAAGGGATTCATCCTAAGACATGCTAGCCACCACACAGCAACTTGAGATAAGTGCAAAAAAGATGAGTCTGTGCTACTTCCAGGCCTGGTGGAGGCAAGATCTGGTTAGCACATCCTGATTAACATATCTGAATGAAAATTCCCACAGTGGCAACCTGCACATACACATCGCTGGTCACAGATCACCCCAGACAGGTCAAACCCCCCACCCTAAAGAAGCATGCAAATGAAGGCAGAACCATCCTCACTTTGCATGGAAATTAGGAATATGCCTCCATGGATACCCAGAATTTGACTTGGTGGTACCCCAGAAGAGCAACTGGGGACCCCCCCCTACCACCAACAGCATGATTTGAGACACCCACCACCAAAAGAATGACTCGGGACCTTCCCCATTGAGCAGCCCAAGGTGAAGATGGACCAACAGGACACTGCTGGACCCATGGGCGGTGACTACCACCCCTTCTCTCACTCTCTCCCCCTCTCTTTCTCACTCTCTCTCCCTTTCTCTCTCTCTTTCCCCCAGCTCTTTCCTATTTCTTTCTCTCTCTACTTCGCATATATATGATTATAATTAAATAACCCCCACGTTATTATATTATTAACGCATTATTGACTTTGGCATATG
>NW_008669730.1:0-11262 GCF_000695815.1 Acanthisitta chloris
CAGATACCTGTCTCAAACCGAGACAATGGTGACTGCCTTAGGAGTAATGACTGTAAAAGGTAGAAGAATGTCTTCCTAGAAGTCAAATTACAGTACCTAAATTGCTTCAGAGACACTGTTTTTACATAGAGATTGTGGTATTGGACAAGCCCATTACTTTCTTTTGCACAGGAGCTACAAGACAACTTTGGGTCACAGGTGAGAGAGCAAGAAGGTGACCACCAGTTCTGAGAGGACAGAGCGGAGCTGCATGCTTGGAAAGACTGACATTGCATGAAAGAGAGATCTGCCTGGACTGAGTAAAAGGGCTCTCTGTAGTCCAGTTCACATCCTTGGTTAACAGCTCGTCACTGAAGGCTAAAACATGTCTGAGCTATAGAGGCCTGTAAATACCTGAACTGTCCTACAGCAGTTGACAGTGAATTAAGGTGATGAATGAGAACATCTCTCAACACAGGATTCCTAGAAATCATCCACCTATGGCAGTCACAAAGCTCAAGCACCTACAATGGGGACTTCCTTATGAAAGTTGAGCTGTTGTAATGTACATAAGGTTAAAGAGGTGAAATTAGTCTTCTGCAGTAGGAAAATGGACTTGAAATTGCTGGTCCTAGTTAACAGGCTGTACCTCACATATTGTTATATATTGTGAAAACAGATTTTGCAATGTAGGCTACTGATTTTTTACTTCTTTCTGCCTAATTTCAGTTCCATTGTTTTTTTACTATTTACAATGATTTTTCTTTCAGGCTATTCTGATAGTATCATCCTCGCTCCCAGATTCCCATTTTTCACCAAAGATGAGGAAAAGGCTGAGGTACTTACCTTCTTTGCCTCAGTTTTTAGTAGTAGGACAGGTTGTCTTAGAACAACTGGTATCTAGAGCTGATAGACAGAGATAGGAAGCCAAATAGCCCCCCTGAAATCTGAAAGGAAATGGTTAGTAATCTGCTTAGCCACTTGGATTCTCACAAGTTTATGGGATCAGATGGGATCCATCCCAGAGTGATGAGGGAGCTGGCGGAAGAGTTCGCCAAGCCACTCTCCATCATTTACCGACAGTCCTGGCTCACTGGGGAGGTCCCAGATGATTGGAAGTTGACAAACATCACAGCTATCCACAAACAGGGTTGGAAGGAGGACACGGGAAACTACAGGCCTGTCAGCCTGACCTCAGTGTCTGGCAAAGTCATGGAGCAGATCATCCTAAGTGCCATCACACAGCACCTACAGGATGGGCAAGACATCAGACCCAGCCAGCATGGGTTTAGGAAGGGCAGATCCTGTCTGACCAATCTGGTCTCCTTCTATGATCAGGTGACCCGCCTGGTGGATGAGGGGAAGACTGTGGATGTAGTCTACTTGGACTTCAGCAAAGCCTTTGAGATCCCTGTGCTGACAGAGATGAGGATGTGAAGAGGTGAGCCATATGAAGAGTGCAGAATTCTAAAGGACTAGCCTGGGATAAAATAGCTATAGAATCTATGGCCACAACCTATCGGTAGGGGGCGATGTTAAACAAAGACCCCAGACACGTCATGGAACTCTTGTGCTTTTACTGTACAGGCGCCATAACTCCAGCAACCAGCCCACTGTTTATGTCACTAAATGGATGAAAGAAACTTATCCGATGGCAATTTGATGCAAATAAGCAGATATTTCTCTTTGTTCAGCACACTGGGAACACAGGGGATTTCTCCTCCATACAACAAAATTAATGTAGTTTATATACCCTCTTGTTACATAAGTCCATTCTTTGATTCAACCTTTACAGTGATTTGGTATATTGGTTATATAACTTTATTTTAAGGCTGTCATTGGTCAGTTCTACATATATTCATTGAAATCCTTGGTACCCAGAACAAGATGGGATGGGTAGGGGGGGTTTCCAAGCAGCGTATCAAAACATACATAACTTCTTGGTGAGATATCTATGGTTGCATACACAAAGCACATTCCATACAATCCTATATTCTGTATTTCACTGCATTCTTCAATAAACCTGTATTCTACTTTTATTCTGTAATTTCTAATCACAACTATGATCTCTTCTTTAACTTCAATGATCTTGCTTATATGATTAACACTTGATTATTCTTTTAAACGGAATATTTGTTTCATTTAGACTGAAAAGATATTGGCTTACAAGCCCTTAAATTTATACAATACACTTCCACAAGTCTGGTGGCTAACATGCCCTGAATCTTGTACTGTACACTTCAACTAGCTCTCAGCTCCTCACAAGATCTTCTCAATGGTGCTGGCTCACAAGCTGCTACATACCACTGTTCAATGGTGTTGGCTAACAAGCCACAACAATTCCACAAGCTCTCCACTCCTACAACAAAGTGCAGTATGGAGTATGGTGTAGGATATGATAAGAGAAAGCACAGAAAATGGAGAGATAGACCAATGCATATCACCAGTTCTTAGATCCCATGTTAGTCCTGCCATGTGGATGGTCTGGAGCTGGGTTTGTGGGAAAAAAAACCAAAAAACAAAGAGAGGAAAACAGAGTGAGGAGGCCTAATCTGCTTGCTTTTATAATTAATGTGGTGCACACCTCATATGTAAACTAGACTTTTTGATTTTTAGATTATTTTGAAGTACAACTATGCTGTATAAATTTATTGTCCATGCAATACTCCAGTGGAATTTCAAGTGTAAAGGATTGTTGCCTTACTTTGGTGAGGTCCCTAATGCTATGGAAATTGCTCAAAGATTGGTCTTGAAGTTGAAAACAGGATGGGATGCCACACATTTATTTTATAGTATTACCATTTTACCATTCCTAACATGGCTTCAAAGAGCAAGAAGTTGATGGACACGACTGAGGATCCCTACGTACTACCAAGTGGGCAGTACTAGAGGCTGGCAAGTTCTGGAAAGCTGTGTGGAATGTCTTGGGCTTTTCCCATCCCTATTTGCCCCCAGTGTAAAGAGATGTCATGTTTTAACCCCAGCCAGCAACCAAGAACCACGCAGACACTCACACTCCCTCCTCCCCCCTCTTCCCGCCCAGCCCGGAGGAATGGGGAGGAGAAAAATAAAGTAGAATATGTAGACTGAGATAAGAACAGTTTAATAATAATTAAGAGCAGAATGAGCTAAAATGCTAATGGATAATAAAAGGAATAAAATCAGTGATGCACAATACAATTGCTCACCACCATGGACCGGCACAACCCTGTCCCTCCCCAGATTGGCCCCTTCCTGCTTATATACTGGGCATGACATGTCATGGTGTGGAATATCCCTTTGGCTAGTTCAGGTCACCTGTCCCGGTTATGCTCCCTCCAGTTTCTCTTGCCTGCCTTCTCACTGGCCGAGCATAGCAAGAAAATGTCCTCGATTTAGGATAAACACAACTTAGCAGAAACTAAAACATCAGTGTGCTATCAACAGTATTATCACTCTGAATCCAAACACTGCACTACACTAGCTACTGAGAAAACTAACTACATCCTGGCTAAAACCAGCACAAGCGAGTAGGTGGACTAGTATAAGTCCATCCTCCACCACTGTCTTGCACATCCTTCCAGTAGGATAGGCTGAAAATAGAAGTGCCTTATTTTGATGCATGAGGCTGAGAGTTGTGGCATTGGGGGACCTTGATGCACAGTCCCTGTCAAGCTGAAGGGCTAGCTGTCTTCAGAGCTGTGTCAAGTTAGAGTGTTCTCAGCCTGCGTTGTGGTTGATAATCAGCAGTATCTTACTTCTAAGAAGCTCAGTTTATTATAAAATAAGGTCTTAATCCATGTGAGCAGGGGAACGATGTACATCAAGGCAGCAAAATGTGGTACTGACTCCTCAAAGGGCTAATTTTGCATTTTGTGTACAAAACAGTGCAGATGAAAAGCATATGAATGCATGCTTAAAGAATGTAAGGTCTAATTATGCTATCTGATCAGATATGTAACATAACTTGGGTCTGTGCATTTGAAATAATACCACTGGGAGCCCACACTAAATCCATGAGTAGATTCAAATACTGAACACGTTCAGGAGAATCAGGAATTTTATATAAATATTCAGTGAGCTGAAAAAAGTCGACTTCATTCAATAAATTATTCATTGTTACTAGCTTTTTAAGCTCCAAAGCTAAGCAATCAGAAAATATTTTTAAAACCTCCATCTGAAACTCAAATCAGATAAATCTTAGCAGGTGGAAACATTCAGTCCTTTACAATTAAGAAAACCCCAAAACAACATAAAACCCCAACTAATCAAAAAAGCCCAAACGAACTAAACAATAAGCGTTATGTATATAACCAGAATAACTGCCATTTATTACTGCTGAATGGGATAAAGTCCTAAAAATAACTTCCAAAATAAGCATAACCGTCTTATTAACTGTAGTGGCACAATGATCTCTAGTGTGAAAAATTAATTACACATCATTCAATTATTAGAAAAATGGCAGCAAGTTGTGACAGTTGGCTTTGTCTTCTGTGCCATAAAAGTTAGGTACAAACATCACTAATGTAGTTGGTAAGGCATGTAGGATTTTTAAATAATGTGTGAAGTTGATTAATGCCCTTGCATAGTCACACAATTTTTAGCAGAGCAGCCATTTCCACTGCCAAGGTCATTGTTCATGATACAGGTCCGGATTTCTTTTTAATTCTCACCAGTTTTGAAGTCAAATATGTCATTTATTCACTCCACTACTCACTCCACTACTAGCTGCTAGATTCTTTCTTCATTTCACTACATTAGAATTACAGTGCAATTACCTACCCAGAGCAGAGTGTGTTTAATTTTTTTTTAAAAAAAAAAAAGAAAGAAGACACAGGGTTTGGTATTTGAGCCTACTGAGATTATTCTGTCCTTTGCTGGCCATGCCAGTTACCCTGTGCTTCTAGGAATGTGTTTCACATAAAATGACATGATGGCTACCTACACAAAGAAGCCAGAAAGCAGCCAAAGAGCAATGTCGTAGTGACAGTTCTTTCTGAAGGAAGCAAAAAAGGGAGGAAGGAAAGGAGATAGAAAAAGCAAAATAGAAGAGGTATATGAAAAAGAAGCACTGAAAAATAGGGTAGCATGCATTTAAGATGCAACTGCAATGCATTATGATTTAGGACAGGCTGATCCGTTAAGCAGGAAGGAAGCAGAGAGAGTTGTGGACTAGCAAAGCAGATTGCTGCCAGCACTACCATGATTAAACATGGTGGTCTTTTTTGCTTTAGTACTTGAGTATTACTTCCTGCATGGTATTGTCTAATCTTTCATTAGCCCCTTATACTTTGTGTAGGCTGTGCTCATGGTTATAGATCTGGCCATAGTAATAAATCTGTAAGTGATATTTGGAAGCACACTGGCAAATAAAAAAGTCAGATTTGGCTTCAATGTGCATACTAAAAATGAAAGTTTGATTCCATAGCTTTTATTCATGATACAAAATCTTCATGCATATAGACAGCATATATTTTTAAAGTACTTATTTATTACTAATTAAGAAGATTATTGAGGGGAAGGTATTATAAAATTAGTGTTAATTATAAAATTCAATTGCAGGGGTAAATCCAATAAGAAAAGTTTTGAATCTTCTATCCAAACTTGGATTTGAAATCCATAACACTAGGTAACTTAAGTTGGGACAAAATATGAATGTCGATTAGTTATAAACATGTTTGGTTATTCTATGTGTTCATTCATTATGTTTCAATTCAATAGTTCCTTGTGAAACAAGCCAAACACTATAGTAATAGCAATACTGGCTTTCTTTTATGTTGCTGTTTTAAAACTGTGTCTCTAAGTAGCAACCAAAAAATCCATAAGCATATACCTCTGTAGGTGAAATTTTCATTTTATTTTTTATGTGTATTTTTTTGCCTTTTGAAATTTTTAAACAGAGGTGCAGAAAACAGCTGAGCATTTCCAGTATTCAACTATGATCATCTTTGCAACAATGACACCATGATCAAGAGTTCAAAATGGAGGATTTCTTATTTTCTACAGCTACTGTTTGCTCATTGTACTTTACTTGATCTGTGGATATTTAAGGGTATGCATATATTAAAATTTATTTAAACTAAATGCTGCTTTTGTTGTGGTTCTCAGGTGTTTGAAAAAGACTAGGAAATCTTTTATCCTGTCTTGATAATTTCCTTTTCATTAGATAAAACACAAAACCCCAATGCCTAGAATTCAGATCTCAGTCTTGCATTCCTGGCAGTAGTTTTAATGTAAATCTTAAATTAAAACATCCCATTCAGTCATAATGTAAATGTGTAAATAAATTCATAGTTTCTACTTTCCTCACCATTGCAATTCCATAGATCATGAGGGATGCATTATTTTGAAGCCAAAACATAATCGGCATTGCATATGGTTGTATTAAGGGCTCCAGTCCTTCAATAATGTGTTTTTAAAAGCCTACACCACCTGTATGCATGAAGTCTGGGACATTTGTAGAAGTTGCTTGGAAAATAGTTTTACAATGGCATTTCCATTTGTGAAAAATTCACCCTCCAAGTTTTCATCTCAGTTGTGCCCTTTTAAACTAGATTTTAGATTTCTGTTATTCAGATTTTTATACATAGAGAAGCAACACTATCCTTTCAAAAAGGAGATAAAAAGTACATAAATTAGCAGCAGAATGTCAGAACTCATTTGAGGATGTTGTAGAACAATTAGTTCATAACTGTGAGTGTTGCCTGTAATTCACTTTTTTTCTGGGTGTAAAGTACCTTTGAGCAGATTTCTGTCTTCTGATAGTCTCTTTGCAAATACTTGACTTTTTGCTTTGTTTAAAATGCTTCTTCCTCTGAGGTTCAATATTGTAAACCAGCAGCTGTTTAATTGGGAGCAACCACATGAGCAACATGTTGTTTCACTTCCTGTCTTGTGCTAATGCTCTCTAATAGCTTCTGAAAAAGAGGCTTGCACTACAAAAGAGAGAAGTCTTCTTTCTGCAATGTTCATGTTGCTAACTTTTCATGTCGCATGCCTTTTGGACCTAAGGAACAAATCCAGCAGGAGTTTAAAGAATGAGCAAAAATTCAAACAAATGCTTACTTGCAGGTTGGCTCCAAGGCACTAATTTTATTTTGGGGGGAAAAATGGAAAGGATAGAGTTTATCAAGGATAGATTTTACTGGATGATAAACTTTGTGCTGTTAAACTTTAGCAGCAATTTTACTATGTGTGAGCACTGGGTCTTCTTGTTTTATTATTATAACAATACTTATACTTCAAGCATGCAGGTGCCAGTGTTGTGCTGCTGGATTTGGAGCTGGAAAACTATGGTGGCAGAGCTCCCAGAAGTTCAGTTTTGCTTGGAATTGTGTTCTGTCTGAGCCTGCATTCACAAAATTGGGTTAGAAACATTGCCAATGAAAAGTAACAAAATTGAAATAACCTACTCTTTGGTACTTAGAATGCTTCTAATTATTATATCACTCCAAATTTTGCCTGCTGCTTCTCTAAATTAGTGAGGAGGTTTAACTTTTTTTTTAATGAATGATAATTAAAATCCAAACCATGTGTATTTATGGTACTTATTTTTCTCTCTAGGTTTAGATTGGAATCCTCAACAGCCTCAGAAAATGTACAAATAAAAACACAGGATATCAGTTGCTGGAGAGGGAATGCAAAAGATCCTATTTATCACATGCCTGCTATCATTGCTGAGTGATGTATAGTAATTACGCTTTTATTTTTTTAAATTGGCAGACTTCTGAGACTGCAAGGAAAATTGGTGACAAGATGATGGATCGGTTTCACCATATTGGTTTGTTGATCCAACAGCCCTTAAGTGGATATTGGCATTTGTCATTCAGCTTTGGACCTCTACAGACTTTGTGCTGCTGATTAGTCAAATACTTCACCTCCTTGTAATTATTGTTTCAACAGCAGAGGCTCCCAAGAGAATCTCAGGGGAACAAACTTTTACAGCATAACTGCAAAAAAAGTGCTACTTAGTGAGAAGAAATAAACATATGGGAAAAGGGAAGAAATCAATGGCAGTGTTTGAGCAGCTTAACCCTCTTGACCCTTGTGTGGTAACAGATTATTTATGCATCGCTTCCCCAGCAGGAGGAAATTAGTATGATTAGCATTTTCTCTTTATCAACTGCAGATCACAAATTGGAAAAATGTTTGCTTGTATTTTTGTTTATTCCCATGAAAAAACTGCAACACTGGCTGTGAGACCAGCACAACCTCTCATCATCTGTGCTTATTTCCTAGGCTTTACCTCCAGAGAGTTTTCTTATCATCTGCAGGCAGCTTGTTTTATGGAGGTTAAAGGGAACGTAGTCATGTAATGGAGCTTAATGGAAGCATCTTTTCTCTAACTGGAAAAAAGACAACAAGCAAACTTGCATGCACAAGGATGTGCTGAGTCCTTCCACAAATTGTATTTCAATATAAAAAACGAGTCTTGCATGGCCATAGCTGAGATTGTATAAAAATATTACATGATTGCAATGTAGCAGGATTTGGGACATTTGTGACAGCACAACTAAGGCATCCTAAAAAGGACTGGAAAAAGCTTTAGATCTGTGTGACCTGTGAGTTGTACAGGGGAGAAGTAGGTGAGGTTTTGTTGCATATGAGACTATTTGATGTGATATGAGAAAGATTGCTTGATATTTTGTCCAGACGTGTCCTAGTAATAAAAACTTTTAAGCCATACAAAATTTTGCAGAAATACGAAGGAAATTTGGAAACCCCACTGCATGATGTTAACTATGTGGGAAAGAGAAAGAAAAGAAACACAATTTTTCAACACGGAGAGTAAAGCACATCCTGGGTATATCATAAACCAGAGAAGATTTCGTTCATCTCCAGAGAGACTGTACATGGCATTTATGTAAGTGTGCTGGGAAGTGCCATCTAGACTGTTAGATTAGATGCCTGTATCAGATAGCAGTGGCCAGTTAGTCACTCTGAGAAAATGTGACTGTATTAAAGAGAAAGTTTCACCAGAAACTGTTGACCTAGTGAAACTAACATGAATTTCAATTTAAAACAAATACATAATGTTTTGGATGGAGTAAAACTTGTGGGGAACAGCCATGCAGGCAGTGATCTACAAGGTTACAGTAAATGACAGGCTATACATGATTTACTGGTTTGTCAAAATTTTCCTCTTGGAAGACATAAACAAAAATGGGGTCTGTAATAAGTGCATTATTATAATAAGTGTCATGAGAGCTAATGCACTTAAAGTGTCAGAGAATCTAAAGCAGTCTAACACACCAATCGAGTTCTAGAAGACATGAATAATAGGAAGACAATGCACAAATTGGAATTCTTTTAATTGTAGAGAAAAATGAGGGCTGACATGATAATGATCATAAGAACATTATAAAGGTGGGCATAAAATTAATGGAAAAAAAGAATTCAAATTAGATACAAATAAAATTTTCTAATAGAGGGAACAAAGAAGTATAGGGTCATAATGGGGTCTTCATCAGGTGAGACAGCAAGAACTTACTGTACAGGAATGACAGACAACAAATGAGTCATGCATTATTACAAGGTGGCAGATCAAGGTGATTTGAGGTGGCTCCAAGCCTAGCTTTACCATTCTCTTAGGAAAGAGGAAATTGTCATAATCAGGATGTTTTACATGCAGAACTTGAAGGTACACCAAGTAAGTTTCCGGACATGGGGAGGATCCGTTGGCTCCCTCAAAGGCGGAGAGGCCTTGCAGTGAGACCTTGACAAATTAAAAGGCTGGGTAATCACTAACTGTATGAAGTTTCACAGAGGGAACTGCCAGATTCTGCTCCTGGGATACGACAGCCCTGGATGTACATACAGACTGGGGAACAAGATGCTCAAGAGCAGCAATGTGGGAAGGGACCTGGGAGTTGTGGTTGATGCCAAGTTGAACATGAGTCAGGAGTGTGCCCTGACAGCCCCAAGGACCAATGTGTCCTGGGGTACATCAGGCACAGCATCGCCACGTTGTTGAGGGAGGTGATCTTCCTGCTCTGCACTGCTCTTGTGCAGCTTCATGTTGAGTCCTGTGTGCAGTTTTTGGGCACTGCAGTATCAGATATAGCAAAGCTATAAGCCTATTAGAGATCATTGTAAGGAGGGCTACAAAGATGGTGAAGGGCCTAGAGGGGAAACCATATGAATAGCAGATGAGGTCACTTGACTTGTTCAGCCTGGAGAAGAGGCGACTGAGGGGGTTGACTCTCTGGTTACCAGTGACAGGAGCCAATGGAGTGGCATGAAGCTGTGTCAGAAGAGATTTAGGTTAGATGTTAGGAAAAGCTTGTTCACCTGGAGAGTGGTTGGGCACTGCAACAGGTTCCCCAGGGAAGCGATGAAAGCACCAGGCCTGCCAGAGTTCAAGAAGCTTTTGAACAATGCTCTCAGGTTCATGGGGCTGTCCTGTGCAGGACCAGGAGTAGGACTCAACGAGCCTTGTGGGTCCCTTCCAACTCAGAATTTTCTAGGGTTTATGATTCTATGCCAAGAATTTCAGCATTGGTGGAGAGAAAAAAAAGATATCTGCTGTAACATTTCCCTGTCTAGATGATTGATATGGCTTCTGCTACCATAAGTTATCTTAATAAAATACAGTTATTATTCACATATTCTATATGCGTACAATTTTACTGTATGATTAAAATTAAAACTAACATTACAATGAGGAATGACCTTTGAAAAGAATGAGATTAAAAGACCTAGCTAGAAGGCATTTCATAAAGATATTTCTTCAAGAATACAAATTTTACAGATTTAAACTTTTACAGCAACAAAACTTCCTTTCTCCTTTTCAGTGCCCTAACATTTCCCCAGAAACTTTCCATTCCTCAACTTGACCACTTTGCCTTTTTTTTCCCCCCTTTGTTTTATTTTTGTTTGTTTGTTTAGTGGGGATTTTTTGTTTGTTAGTTTGTTACCCACTTATACTCCTGGTGATCTCTAGGCTCTGCATTTTCTACATAAAAACCTACACTATTTTTGTCCTGCCTTTTTGGTTACCCTGGCTTAGAAGTTAGCTATTGCTGCTGAAATGTCCTTGGACAGACTTCTCTCTCTGTAGCAATATGGCAAGTAATAGTGATTTAGAAGTATTTCTAACTGGGTTGGATCAAAAAACAGTGCAAGCATTCAAAAAAAAGAAGTAAGTTCATAATTCGTATTTCAATTTTTAAATTTTACTGTCTGTTTTTTCTCTCTCCTTTTCTATTTGGGATTTTTTTTTTTACTTTTTCTGTCTCTGGATCTTATCATTGTTTTCAGCTGTGACAAATGGAAGACAAATGGGGGAGGGGAGGAGAGGGGAGG
>NW_008669731.1:0-51392 GCF_000695815.1 Acanthisitta chloris
AAAAACCTCAGTATTATATATATAATATTGAGCTCCACTTTTGAGTATGCAAATTATTCCATCCCTTTGGAAACCATGGAGAACGGTGCCATTTTGCAGCATGTAACTGTGATGAAAGGCAGCAAATACCCCCACTGGTAACAAGATGGTAATGATTTTGAAACACCACAGTTCTTCATGCAATATTGTTTTCAAAAAATAGTCTTGAAATAATTCCTGCCAAAGCACTCAATTGTTTCATTAAACAATACCTCTAAACAATATCATGCATAATATGTGAGCTAATTTTACACTATTCCTTTACTGAGACTGTTTAGGCTGAAAACTTTACCTGACCCAGTATCCTAATGTTCCTAAAATGCTTTGCAAATTCATCATTTAGAAAATGTCATTGTTGCATTTTATAGATACTTTAAAATTTTACAAAAAACCAAGTGTCTTTGTACACTGATAAACCTCTGCAGGTACAATCTAATTAGCTGGACGTTAGTAGATATCCTGCTAAGCCCTGTAGTCATAGTACTACTACTATTACCACCCATCCCTAACTTGGCACACACAATTTCCTTCTCTGAAACGGATTCCTCCCAAACCCAATACTCCTGACATGCCAACTCCCCTTTAAGACAGAGGTGTCTCAGCCTGCATTGCTCTCTCCGTGTCCTCATCTTCTTACCTAAGTGGTCTAAACCCTTCCCATTCTGAGCTTTCCTCAGTTTTTGTTTTCTCCCCATGCTATGGTCACCATCCCCACATTTCAAACACCACTAAGCTTCTACTCCAGGTTTGTTTGTGTTATTTTTTTACCTCAGGCTGTATCTACAAGATCTGTGCCTGCTCCTCTCCCTGCCATCCAGTCTGCTGCTGTTCTAACCATGCTTATCCCTAGCATCTGCTTTTGTTCTCCCCTCCTGTAAAAGACAGCTCCCCTTCCCAGAGTTACCTTTTCCACTGGCCTCGTTTTTTACATATGCATGTATGGATGTGTGTTTATTTTTCACTCTTTGACTTAGAATTATAGAATCGTAGAATCATTTAGGTTGGAAAAGACCTTCAAGATTGAGTCCAACCTTTGACCAAACACCATCATGCCAAATAAATCACAGCATTAAGTGCCACATCAAGGAGTTTCTTGAACACTTCTGGGAATGGTGACTCCACTACCTCCCTGGGCAGCCTGTTCCAATGCTTAACCACCCTTTTAGTAAAACAATTCTTCCTGATTTCCAGCCTGAACCTCCCTGGCACAGCTTGAGGCTATATTCTCTTGTCCTGTCACTAGCTGCCTGGGAGAAGAGACCAACCCCCACCTGACTACAACCTCCTTTCAGGTAGTTGTAGAGCGTGAGGAGGTCTCCCCTGAGCCTCCTTTTCTCCAGGCTAAACAGCCCCAGCTCCCTCAGCTGCTCCTCATATGACTTATTCTCCAGGCCCTTCACCATCTTGGCTGCCCTTCTCTGGACATACTTGAGCATCTCAGTGTCTTTCTTGTCATGAGGGGCCCAAAACTGAACATAGTATTCAAGATGCAGCCTCACCAGTGCCAAAGACAGAAGGGCAATCACTTTCCTCGTCCTGCTGGCCACACCATTTCTGACACAAGCCAGGATGCCATTCATCTTCTCAGTTACCTGGGCACACTGCTGGCTCATGTTCAGCTGGCTGTTGACCAGCACCCCTCATGTCTTTCTCACCAGCTTCTACCACTAATGTAGTCCCAATTTTCACCTACCTCCCCTCTCATTTCAAAACACCTTCCAGTTTGTCATACCTTTCAGTCCCTACACTAACAACTTCATATGGGTATGCAGCTTCTTGCTCTTGCACTCCTCACTACCCACATTGTGCATCTCACCGTTTTACCCTCACAGTACAAGGGTTCAGGAAAAAAAAATGCACAGAAATGGTTAGGTTCACAGGATTTGATTCCTGTGCATGGATCCAGTCTGTCCCAGAGGAGCTTAGCTCAGTGCTTGCATTAAAATTCTGTTCACTGTATCTAGAATTTGAGAGATTAACTCAAAAAAGTCGCAGTGTCTTGGTGGGTATTATTTAGTAGCTTGTAAACTGACTATACTCGAAAACAGATTTTCACAGGAACAGTGAAACAGCATTTTTGACATAACTATTACCTTCCTGAAAAAAAGTTACTGCTTCAAAGTCCAGAGTATTCCACACTTTCCTAAGGCAAGTTTTCTAAATTAGATAAACAATCTCAGCTGTTTTGGCTGGAGGTTTTCTCAAAACCTTCAGGCTGAGGCACACACCCATACTGAAAAATACCAGCCTGAAGTCAGTTTGCCAAAATATCCGCATCTGAAAGCAGGAGTTCATGACAGGAATTGTTAGGCAACCAAAAAAATAAGTCCTAACACCAGCACTGTTTGTAAAAAATGGGGTACAGACAGACTGATGGATTCAGCATGAAAGGTTAGATGGCAGAGAGCAAAACCAGATGTTAAGTATCTGTATATTTTTAATGCATGAGAATAACTGGTATCACAGATAAGAAATCATTAATATTTTCTTCCTGAGTCTTGATCTCAAAATGGCTTTGCCCTCCAGAATAAATTCTTTGCTCTAGAGGTCCCGAAGAGGTTTGGTTCTGTTCCCAGTGTTAAATTTTCCATTTGGAAAATGCAGACATTTAAGCTGCCAGCATTACAGATGGCTACCTTTCTGTGCCCTTGCTTAAAAACCTAACCAAACTCCTTTTAACCACTTTGACACCTAGGTTTACCTTGTTTGAACTCAATAAGCAGTCTGAACTCTGTAATAATCTGATGTCCTCTCAGACAGGCTCATTCTGTTCCCCTAAATCTAATCTGTGTTGGATCTGCTCACTATTAGAAAAATTCAACCTACAGAATGTATGTAGAACTCTAATTTACTTCACCAAATACATTAAATCAATTCCACCCTACTATTTTCCTTTTGCA
This sequence comes from Acanthisitta chloris, assembly GCF_000695815.1. NCBI lineage: Eukaryota > Metazoa > Chordata > Aves > Passeriformes > Acanthisittidae > Acanthisitta > Acanthisitta chloris. Next base: position 2,940 of record NW_008669731.1, read on the forward strand.
CAATGTTTGATTACTTTTATGTCATCTATTAGATACGAACTGCTGTTTTTTACAATAAGTGGGTGATCTGACAAGGCCAATTTCATGTCTCCCATTAGATAAAGTGACATTTCAATCCAATTCTCTGACAAACTTAGATGAGGATACTGTGCAGCTTGAGCACACACAATGACAAGGCACCTGTCTTTTCAGCATTTCCTATCAGAGCAAACACTCGGGTAAATTGAAAACCTCCCCTTCAGGATTTATTTAAATAGAGCACCATTATTCCACCATCCTCTAAAAGGCATATAAGATAACACAAACGAATTTTAAAATCCAAACTTTTCCCCCTACTCTTCTTGTTTAAGGCCAGACTAATTGTTCACTGACAGGCTTTTTCTCATTAACTAGACAATATTCATGTTTACAATTCTTTAATAAGAGAATATGGGATTAACTGACAGCTATTTAATTGTGCTGGTCTTCCCCCTCCATACTGATTAAACCTTGCTACAACATGCCTGCTCAGGTAAAAAAAAGGAGACAAAAAATGAAGGAAAAAGAACATCTGGCAGTTTCTTACATATCTCTCATTTTCAATATTTCATTCCTATTCCTTTGTGATTTCAGGTTTGGATTGCAGCACCTGACAGTAGCAGCCCTTCCACTGATTTCAAAAGTTTGGTACCTGGTCCCCAGTGCCACACAATGCCATGCCACAGCAGCACTACAAACCTTAAAAGAGGGTTACATATGCAATTGGAATCTACTTAGAGTAAGTCCCTACTTAGTGAAACTATGTCTACAATGAAGTAGAATAGATGTTGTATGGAGTTGTAACCCACTCTACTGTGCCAATGTCACTACATAAAAGCAAACATATTTTGGAGAAAGCTCTGTTCCAGCGCAGGACTTAATTTTTGCAACTTGAGTTACAAGCCCAGTAACCAGAATGAAACAGAGCATGATAAATGTGAAGAACTGATTCTCTTTAGCTTATGATTGCCTGGTTTGACTCTCCTGTCATCCTAGCAATGTAATTCCAGCGAAATTCCTCTTAAGTGAGTTTAGTTACACCAGTGTAAATGAGAAGAGATTTAAATTCATTGTTTGCAACAAAGAGCAGGGAGTAATTACACCACTGTTTCCACACATACTATTATTAAGCCATCAGTAACACCCAAGTATACTAAGTATTACATGCAGTGTGGGTATATGCACATTTTTTCATGATTTATTGATGGTAATGAAATAAAAAGAGATATAGATGCACTGAAATCAATCCATTATCTTCGAAGTCTGCTAATTGTCATTGCAGAAAAGCTGCTAAAAATTAGGAAACACAATTTCTTAATTAGATGCCAACAATAAGAAAGCATATTTTCTAATTAGCCCCTAATTTTGCTATTTCAGTATAGTCATCTAAGATTTTACTGCACAATGTTTAAAACAGGTCTTTTTAGGTCAGAAGGAATGACCTGCAGGTGGTCTCATAAAAGCTCCAACACAGGCAATGGGGATTACCATAATTACTTCGCTACTCTACAAGTAGTTAATGGGATTACACCCTAAGGCTATCCACTTGTTCACAGTGCCCAGTGCAAATTTTTTGAACGAATCTAGGTAAGCACAAATGCTTTAATGATACGCTTCATGATTTCATCTACTGCACCTCAAAAGGAGCACTAATAAATTAAACCACCCTGAATCAAAGAAATTGAAAAAAAACCTAACTTCTTCGGCTTCCTGTACCTTCCTATATCTCCTGTCACTTCTCCATCCGCCTTCTTCAGGCAGTCTCCATTTCTTGTTCCCACTGATGTCACATCTGAAAGATGCTTCATCATTCCCATTGGACTTATACTCCATGCTTCCTTTCTTTGCCGACTTTCATACATATCTATTTTTGGCCACCCCCTTTATTTCCTTTTCATGCTCAGACTGAAATAATCTCATTTTTCCCACCATGCCTTATAATGATATTCTTATCTTACCCACTCTATTTGTTTCTTTCTTCATCTGTCCATTCAAATAGCTCATCTAAGTTTTCTTACTACAATTTGTTTTGTCTTGTTACCTTCATACATTGGTTATTTGCAACATCCTGCTCATCTTGTACTGTTTCTCCGCATCTTCTCTAAAACACATTCACTAAAACCATATTCGTGATTTTGGAAAATGCTTTATTGTTCACTATGGCCCTCCTACATCTTCTACAGGTGATGGATTATTCCACAGCCTAACCTGTAGCCCAAGTTTCTTCCTCTTCAATCAACCCCTGCTCATCTCACAAACACTGTTCTAACTATACCACCTCTTCATTATTCCACTCCTCATTTTCTTAAATATCACCTGCTCTTTTTATTTAACTCAAAAAAATTACTCTACAGCCTAAAAGGTCCTTCAAACCTTTCCTTTCACAGTGAATTGACCCTGGCTGGATGCCTGGTGTCCACCAAAGAGGCACTATCACCACTCTCCTCAACTGGACAGGTGAGAGAAAATATGATGAAAGACTCACAGGTTGAGATCAGGACAGGGATAGATCACTCAGCAATTTCCATCAAGGACAAAACAGATTCAACTTGTGGAAATCAGCTCAATTTATTACCAAATAAATCAAACAGGAAAATGAGAAATAAAACCAAATCTTAAAAAAACCCCAAAACCCAACACTTTCACTCCACCCCTTCTTTCTTCCTGAGCTTAATTTTACTCCTGATTTTTTCTCCCTGTTGCTCCCCTCAGCAGAGCAGGGGGATGGGAAATGGGGATTGCAGGCAGTTTATGACACATTGCCTCCACTGTCCCTTGCTCCTCACAAGGGGGACTCCACATTCTTCCTCTGCTCCAGTGTGGGGTCCTCCATAGGCTGCAGGTGGATATCTACTCTACTGTGGACCTCTGTGGGCTTCAGGAGGACAGACTGCCTCAATATGGTCTTCACCATGGGCTGCAGGGGAATTTCTGCTCCAACACCTGGAACACCTCCTCCTCCTCCTTCACTGACCTCAATGTCTGTAGGGATGCTTCTCTCTCATGCTCTCACTTCTCTGTCTGGCTGCAGTTGCCCAGTGGTTTCTCTTACCCTCTTTCTTAACTCTGTTATCCCAGAGGTGCCACCACCGTTGCTGATGGGCTCAGCCTCAGCCAGCGGTGGGTCCGTCTTGGAGCCAGATGGCCTTGACTCTATCACACACCGGGGAAACTTCTAGTGGCTTTTCCCCCTGTAGCCCTCCACTACGAAAACCTTGCCATGAAAACCTAGTACACCTCTACTGCTAGCTTCTCATACACGTTTTCTATATTGACTTCAGAAACAAGATCCATGGCACATTTTTAGATGTACCAGTCATCCTACACCTTGCATATTGTTCTATATATAAACTGCCTTTAGGAAATGGATCACATGTTTAAAAGGTCCTGACAAAACCCATATAGGTTTATAAATATACAAAACGAAGAGTTGGGAGAAAACAATAAAATCCCACATCAACTAATAAGAAAACCTCCTTATCCAGTCTGCTCTCTGCAACTAGAACTGTGCAAGCTCTTATACTGCAATAGGTACTGCTCTTTAATTACATGACTAAGTCATAAGAAACATTAATTTGTATCTTAACCTAAAAGCTAAAACCTAGAGCAGAATCTGGAAAGCAGAGTGACAAGGAGGTGCTACACAAAAAATTATTTTCTTGCTCTGTTACTCCTTAGCCTATACATTTCTTTAATTCCATTAGAACATCTATCATCGTATGATCTGTGATAATTCAAATGCTACCCCCGAAAGAAAAAAAGTCCTATCCAATGAAGGATACTGTTGCTAAAATCAGAGGATGCATAACAGATGAAAGTGTGTCCTTCTCAGAGGAAAATCCTACACCTGTGATAGATTTAGTTTTAGGGCACTTGTTCACCCCTTGCCAGCCTGGAACAAATTGCATTCAGAAAGAAGACAAAACAAGCCTTTAGCCCTTCATCTGACTTCTTCTTTGTGAGGCAAGTGAAGGGACCAGAAAGGGAACGCATAACACAATAACATGGCTCTGCAGCTTAGATGCTGCATAATCTGGTTTTGCCTCTGACAGAACAAAAATGAAACTGCATTCCTCCAAAAACTAGTATAAAACTAAGAAGAAGTCTATATACAATTTAAGTATGAATGTTTGAAAAATGTTTTAGTGCAGTTTTCTAAAATAAGGATGGGTTGTTCTGTATGCATTCTATTTATATTTAAGTGCTTCCCAGAATTTTTTTAAACTCCCCTCCATATACTGGAATATGTGTATTTTATGTGTTCATTTTAATGTAAATCTTCTGTATTTTTCAGCAAGTGTATTTTTAAAATACAACCTCCACACAGGAGGCAAACAGACATTATTATCTTCACACTTTAAATAAAACCTTGAGAAGACATACAGCTCTAAACTGTGTGTTTTGGGAAATACTTAAAACAACTATCAACAAGTAACCATTTAATTAGCCCTGGCTTCTTCTGTCATCCCTTCTTACAGCTGGATAGACTCTTGATCTACATAAACAAAATCTATTTATTGAACCTCTTATTGAGTTTAACAAGCTATGGGGGAAATTCTTACTACATTAGCAACTGCAGGTCCTTATACCATACACTAAGCATGCAAACAGTGATTTGTATCGTGAAATACCTTTGACTATCAGTTCTGCATAGTTTGATACACCAACTCCTCCTTCTGTCCGAATCATGCAGCGGTAGTTGCCAGCATCTCGCTTTGTGGCATTTACCACACTGAAAAGAGCTACGAATCGTCGAAAGTTGAACACTTTTATGTCCTTCAAAGGTGCATCCCTTACATAAATACCCTAGGCAAAGAAACAAAAATAAAGAATATTGTTAGTCATATTAAAAAAAAAGAAATACTGACAACCAATTTTATTTCTCTCAAGTTCCCCAAGAGGGAAGGCAAGACAAAAGCAGAAGTCTGTACATTCCTTTTACAGATGTTTATGCTGTGTGAGAGTTTACTGCCTTCCCATGTGAGTTAAACCATTCATCATGAGTGGGCAACCATTCATCTGGAACAGCTGCTTTCAACTCTTTACAGATTAGCTAATAGAAAGATTCAAGAGCAATGTAACATTTACTTGCTTAGCTTGTTTTACACAAATATTTAAATTTATTTCTTTTAAAGAAACATGAAACCTAGTACAGTCAATCTCTGCTGCCTCTTCCCTCCCTGCATCTGCTACTTGGCATATGAATTTTGCACCTTGCACAGAGATACCAGTCGATGGATCTCACAGCAGCACGTACACAAGGGGTTATCAGCAACTTGGGTAGAAGAGACAAAGTACAGATCTATCAGGCAAATGACCAAGAAGGCTGAAGCTGTCTCCACTTCTCACTTCCTCAGCACAATACTGGGAACTCGATAGTTTATTCTTTACTGCAGTGCCCTGCTCTCAATTCAACATATTACATGTATGGCACAAGAAAATGAGCCATTTAACAGCTGAGGAGCACCAGCAGTGAAAAAGGGAGGGCAGAAGACAGAAGAGGGCAGAGATGTCAACTTGCCATGCCCTTTGTCACAAAGATGAGGGCAGAGAGACTTGGCTCTCAGATCCTCATCAGAACTGGTGCTTCGCATGTCTAGGAAATAGGTTATATGCACTATGAACACTCAAAACTGAAAATGTATAATCATTGAATTACAAGAGCTGGATGAAAAATCCACTGCAAAATAACCAAAATCTAGTGACAACATTTAATCAAACGAGCAACCAAGAAAGACACACTTTTCACACAACTTACATATTTCAAAAACCTGAAGACTGTGGCCACTAATGAAGTGTAAGAGAAATCAGAGAACCCCAACAAGTACCTCACAAAAACTCTCTCCAGGAAGGCACATGTAGAATCTGATGCTATGTAATGATACTGGTTATTTTTAGTAGGTTTTTCTGACTTCAGGAGCCTCAAGCAGGTCAAGGGTCCTACATTACTGAGCTTCTATAAACCATCAGCACGGTTGGTGATGTCTGGTTTTCTGCCTACAGTTTGTAGTTTGTCTAGCAGAATTTAAGACATATAGGAAATACTGATCTCATTTTGTTATGACCTTTATTTGCCACTATATTGGAAGTACCCTTGAAATACCAGCTATATCCAGAGTTTCAAACACTAATCACATAAATTTAAACTCATCCATAAATCACAAAACCAAGTGGAAGTTAATCATGCTGTTAATGCCAAAGAAGCAACATAATTAACAATAAATACTGATGCTCATGTACAATAAGGCAGAGTTATTTCCTCTTCAAAAGTAAACGTGGATGATGCACAGCGTATTTAAAAGGAAAAAAACAAACACTTGTAAGATGCACACAGAAGAATGCACTGTCATGCCTTAAAAATTACTCAGTATTTAATCATTACTTTAGAATTACTTCAGATAATTGACAGCTCCTTAAAATCTCTCAAATTCTGAGCTGCCAATAAACCAGCTTCTATGACATGGCATGGCAGTTACCAAAAATAAACTTGGAAAGAAACATTTCAAATCTACTATTTTTACTGGATTTCCCACTGTAACACCCTTTTAGCAAGGATGGCTACAGAACAGAAAGCAAGCAGAGTGGGTTAACTAGAGAATGAATACTTCTTCAAAGCCACATTATTTTTTACCTAAGACAATTAACTTATTAATCCTAATTATCACAGCTGTTGATCAGTCACAAACCACAAACCACTTTTAAAGTATGTTACTCCAGCTTTCAGACTCTCTAAGGATCCTGTGCATAGCCAAGTCACGTGCTTACACTACACCCACCCATGCTAGTTTTTCCTTATTTCTAGTCACAACATCAGGAAGCTTTACACAGGCTATTTTATCCTGCCAAGAAATAGGGTAAGCTACCCTCTAGGGAACAACATGCTGCCACACAGTGATTAATCCTAGTACCTAAACTAGCTCAACTCATTTAGAATGTGAACAAACTCCTCTGCACTCCAGCCTGCACGGTACACCCACCCTTCCACGCAGAACACCTGCATCCAGAATTTACCAGGACTCTCATGAGTTGTAATACAACTGAAGAACTGTTTAAATACTTTAAGAATCATTTCTTGCTGTTCCCACCCAACAAAGCCTATAGGATGCTATTAAAGGGAGAAAGAGTGAAGGGCTAGGACTAGGCAATGCCATGAGACTATAAATTCTGCTTTATTTTGTAGTTCACAAAGACAAGGGATCATAAAAAGGCACAAAAAGGTATAAAAGTGGAACCATACTGAGAACTGTCTCGTACCACACCATCCCCCTCAGACCTCCCAGTGGCTGGTAGAAACCCTGAACAACACAGTCTGGGTCTTCATATAAACTGCCAGCAGCCCTCAAAAGGAACCACTCAAATACCCAGCCCCATAGGACACATTTCCCATCTTTTTCGGGTATATGTTGAATTAAAATTGGAACTAAACAATGCATTGCAGCATTTACAATAAATTACTATTTCACTTGGGTTGTAGCATCTTTTAGCCTTCTACTGATCTACTACACTAATCTCACCTGATCTCAAATTTTTTAACTGCTGTTCTACAACAGGAAATCTTAGTTTGATTAAATTACTTATATGGCTATGCGACAAATGCTGTCCATTCACACCCCAATAAGTTTAAGTAAAAGAAGAAGAAAAGCCAAAGCACATTTCAGAGGTACACATCATTTTGCTCAAATGAACAAGTGAAATGAGCCTTAAATATAACTCAGCTTGGATCTACAGATGATTTGAGCATTCTTGCCCTCCACCAAAACACGGATGCAAAAAGGTTATTAATGGTGGTTTCAAAAATCATGAAAGAAGTCCAGAATAAAAAGCCTCTATTATTACTATAACACACCTGTAAAGTATATGTGAGATTGTTATAAAAAAATATTGTCTTGACTGACTTCTCTTGAACATTACAAACTCACAAAGTGCAGAGTGTCTAATTATATATTAGAACTCAAACAGTCCCACAGAAATCACTAGCATGAAATTTCCTACTAGAACTCAAAGGAAGAAAAAAAAAGCCTAATTTTTTTCATTAGTCTCTTTGGGAAAAATATTTTCTAAGAAAACAGTGTCTGAAACAGACAATGACTAAGAAACATAATTGTTTTATGTTCCACAAGAAAAAATACAGCCCAAGAGAGCAAGTCTTGCCTCTCTTTTGGGACGACAGAAAATGAGTAGGAGAGCTGCCTAATTGATTTAAGCCTGAGCATAAAGGAACAGTAATGAAGGTAATGAATTCAAGTATAGAAAAGTTCAATCCAGAGGCATTAGAGAAGAGAGTTAAAAAGACTGCACAGAAAAAAAATATTCAAAAAAAAACAAAAAAAAAAAAAAAAAAACAAAAAACAAAACCCCACACCTACAACCTCTCTCAAACTCTTATTTCAGCAATGGACAAATGGCAAAAGACTATTTTTACTCTTAAAAAATGCTGTTTATAATTTCATATATGAATACAGAATGGGTACTGCTTTAACTGTACCCACATGGTCAGCTTTGCTCCCTTTACTTGTGATTCACATTTCGGTCTCTCAGACTTACTGTACGGTGACTTCAGTAAGCTGCCCAGGCATGATAGTGGTCACTTTTATGGGTCAGTTAACTATCTGAAATTTGGAGGAGAATCTCATAGTATTTTCTTTTCTGCATTTAACAGGCACTTTTAAACTCATTGTATGATAAATTACAAGCCCTCAGTGCTGACTGGCAACAGATATTTCATTTAGAGTGGCTAAAAATAACATATCACATGAACATTTGTTTATGAAATATATTAGCACATCCCACTACAATTTTTTGACAAAGAATTATTTTTAGTAGCATTCGGAAAAGTAAGTTTTTAGCACTCACTAATGCAACAATCTCAAGTCCCATAGATAAGAAATCACTTATGATATACTGTTTGACTACTTATAGTCATTAAAACTTTAATCTCAGGCTTTTTAAGAGATTCTCAAATTTACCAGCAGTTCTTGCAAACTCCCACTATATGTGGGAGCCTAGAGTCTTCACAAATACATATTTGCATCATATACATAGCATTTTGCATCACAGATATAGCAAAGCATTTGACGCTGCTCTGCATGACATCCTTGTCTCCACACTGGAGAGACATGGATTTGATGGATGCACCACTCAGTGGATAAAGAGCTGGCTGGATGGTCACATGCAGAGCTGTGGTCAGTGGCTCATTGCCCATGTGGAGGCCAGTGACGAGTGATGTCCCTCAGGGGTCAGTGCTGGGGCCGATCCTGTTCAACACTTTTGTCAGTGACATGGGCAGTGGAATTGAGAGCACCCTCAGCAAGTTCACTGGTGACACTAAGCTGTGTGGGGCAGTCGACACGCTGGAGGGAAGGGATGTCATCCAGGGGAACCTTGACAGGCTTGAGAGGTGGGCCAATGCAAACCTCATGAAGGTCAACAAAATGAAGTACAAGGTCCTACATCTGGGTCATGGCAATCCCAGGCACACCTACAGGTTGGGTGTGGAAGTAACTGAAACCAGCAGTGAGGAGAAAGACTTGGGAGTGACAGTGATTGAGAAACTCACAAGGAGCTGAAGGGTGTGCTATCAGCCCAGAAAGCCAATGGAATTCTGGGCTGCATCAAAAGGAGTGTTGCCAGCAGGTCAAAGGAAGTGATTCTTCCCCTCTACTCTGCTGTTGTGAGACCTCACCTGAAATACTTTGTGCAGTTCCCATGCCTTCAACGTAAGAAGGACATGGAACTGCTGGAGCAAGTCCAGAGGAGGCCATGAAGTTGGTAAGAGGACTGGAGCATCGCCCCTAAGAAAACAGGCTGAGGAAGTTGGGGCTGTTCAGCCTGGAGAAGAGAAGGTTGCGTGGAGACCTCATAGTAGCCTTTCTGTATCTGAAGGGCCTACAAGGGAGTTGGAGAGGGACTCTTTGTTAGGAACTGCAGTGAAAGGACAAGGGTTAATGGATTCAAACTGGACGAGGGGAAATTTAGGCTAGATATTAGGAAAACGTTTTTTACTGTGAGGGTGGTGAGACACTGGCACAGGTTGCCCAGGGGGGTAGTAGATGCTACAACCCTATCAGCATTCAAAGTCAGGTTGGATGAGGCCTTGAGCAACCTGCTCTAGTGAGGAGGTGTCCCTGCCCACAGCAGGGGGGTTGGGACTAGATGATCTGTAAGGTCCATTCCAACTCCTTAAAATTCTATGATTCTACAATATTTTATTGAAAATTATACAAAAAAATGACACAGCTGTAATTTACTAATCCCATTCCAGAAAAGAGTACAAAATTCATGATTTACAATGCAGTACTACGGTACTCACACTAAAAACCATTAGAACAGGTTCTTGGAGCAAATTTGTAGTATCCTTTTGTTTTCTGGATAGGGCTTATTTCTTTATTTTAAGTACAAGTCAAAGACAGAAACAGTTCTTTTTACCTTCTTAACTTCAGCCCTGATTTGCCACATGAAAGACTAAGGCTTTACTACTTGATTAAGGCTGTTAGCTTTTCCTGCCTCTGGGACTCAGGGAACTGTGTGAACAGGACACTTCATTCTTTGGAAAGAGGAAACTGCTGTAATCATTTAATGCTAGACCTGCTTGGACTACAAAGGCCAAGTCCCCAGGGCAGAGCTATCTAACATTCTTAGAGCAGAGAATTATGACCAGAGAATAAAGATTGCTAAATGCTGAGATCCCAAAATGAGAAAAACAGATTCCATTGGCTGCTGAGCAACCTGTATGTTTTCAAATGCTCAGAGAACGCTTTTTAAAAAAAACCAAATACACATATCTAAAAATGCTATTTAAGCCAACTAATGAAAATATATAATGGGCTAAATTTTCTATTAAACAACAAGTTATTTAATATATAGGGCTGTAAAGAAATTATCTTAATTTAACCTCAGGATATACACAGCTTGAAAATCCATATTCCTAGTACCAGCATGTTAAATGCATACAGAAAGAGCTTAAAGCACTTTAAAATGCACATTATTTTTCCATTTTAGGCAAGCTAGAATGAAAAGAACCAGGTTGATGGTTATTTAAATTAGACTTACAAGCTCTTTTAGGCAGTGAACTAACTCTTAAGTCTTGCAAGTGAACAGCAATTTAGCAGCTACAATCTATATATTAAACCTTTTAGAAATACTTTTAATGTAACTTTAATTCAAAGACACTGAACTTCTGGGATGTTATATCCAGCACTAACACTGCATCAATCACTCGCAAGGCATGTATCAGTTTTGCCAGAAGAGAGTTAAAAAGAAGCATCAGTCACCCTCTGTCCATACAGGTAGATTAAGCTGCTTTTCACACATTTAATAAAAGAAAGAGTTTGCATTATCTCACTTTCAAATATGCACACTTATAAAATTGTGATTAGAGTTATACCAGTGGGGTCTCAAATAACATCAGCAAGGCCAGAAGTAATTTTGTTCAAAATATGTATGAAATCTAAATCAAACAGTAATTAATACCTCAAGAAAATTGCTTTGCAGAGTTCATAAAATTCCAGTAACTAAGACAGTTGGCTCTACCTCTGCATTTCTAGAATTGCTTTCATAACCAAGACAACTGTTTGTCAGTCTAGATTAGAGCCATCACAGATCCTGTGATTATCCTTTATTTATTCCATCTGTGCAAGTTAACGAGTATATTTCATTCAAGTAATGAGGCCATGCCGGGAAAAGATTATTATTGTTCTATTTGGAATTATTCTGCTATGAGCCAGAATTGCACTCTGCATGTGTAACTGATGGGCATCCAAGCAAACTGTTATTATTTTACCTTTCAAGAAAGATTTCAGCTTTCAGTATTGCAATGTTAGATAACTGAGCCCTTTCTTCAAATCATACAGCTCTCCAGAAATACCTGTTTATTATGACTAAAGCTAAATACTGGCCAGAGCTGTCAGGTAATACTGTAAAATATTACTGAAGTTACGCATTGAGTAGTCATGTTATCAAATATTAAGCACTGACATCTATTTGAAGATACAGTTAAACACACAGGAAGTAAACAAAAAAATGCATTTTCTGGAGTCATTAAACTTCATGTAATTTACCCAAAGCAGTTACTCTGTACTGATATACTGAAATTGTTTTGTATAATTCTGACAGGAACAAAACTGTTATCACTACATAGAGATTTTAAAAAGAAAAAACCCAAACCAAAACCCAAATACCAAACCCCTGTTCAATCTATTTTTTATTTTTACCTTAAATTCCAGAGCAACCGAGAAGAGTTAATATTCTCCGACAATTTGTCAGTGCTCACAAAATATGTACAATTCCAAATCTTCTTTCCATTCATCTTTAATAGCACACAATAGAATACAAAATGACTTGTAGGAAACTACATCCTCAGAAACATCTGGAGCAAACAAGAGCACTAAGAAATCTCTCTCTAACAGGGAGTTTAATACTTTGGATAGATATTATGGCAATGATTCATGTATCTGCTAAGCATTTTGTTGAACTCATAGACCCACTTATAAAGTCACTTAATCTAATACTGTATCTTAATTCTTTGGAGTGCGCAACACAGTACTTATCATCTTTTTATTTGCAATTATAAATTCCAAGAGTTAGGATGAACACCTTACTAAGAATTGAAGAGATCATACATAGGATTTTAAATACCCTGGCTTGGCATTCTGCAGATGCCAGGCTTATGGAGGGGCTGGGAAGGAGCAGAGTCATGAGGAGAAAATGACAAAGTAAAGTTCATTAGCATAATTTTAACCCATACACACAATACAAAGTATAGTAATGTAGATGTTTGTCTGCCTGATACTTAAAAATCAGTGTGCTCATGTCACACAGACGCATCACTGGAAAAGTGTTATCTTGTGAAGAAACGCAGCATGGGATGAAGAAACCCAACATGCAAGTTCTGGGGAAAACCTGAAGTCCTCAGAGTTAAAAGTCTGAAACAATCAGAAGAGCAGGCAAAACTAAAGAGATACTGAGTCTTACAAAGCAGGTTAGGAAGAAGCAGCGCAGAGGGAAGCACACGTATCTTTGATGACAAGAAACCATGCCCTCTTAAGGGCTCAGCTGCAGTCTCCTGAAAAGATTCTTCCAAATGGGAGGAAGGGATGAATGGTGAGAAGAGAGGCAGGGCTATGGTTAAAGAAAGCTGTAATAAACCCTTCAACAGTGACAGTGCAATTTGTGAATAAAGACATCCATAGCAGTAATAATCAGTAGTAAGGCACACATACGTTCATGTAACGGGGAAGCTAATGTAGAGGAGTTTGGCTGGAGGTGTTTTGGTCTAATTACTGAGTCGGTCACAGTAATTAAGTCACAATTTAACAGCTCCCACCCCCAACACTCACCTTCCCCAATGCTCTATTTCCTTCCCACCATCTTCCCTTCAGATTTAATTTAAATTTTACTTTGGTTTTCTTTGCCTCAAAACAGCTTCAACAGCCCTTGTTCTTGAAAAAAAGAAGCCTCAGCTCAACTCCAATTTGAACATGATACCTCCCAGCAGTAAGTCTGTACTTTTTAACTACAGTATTCATGGTAAAGGTCATTGTTTCTTTCTCCCAAAGGTCCAAGACGCAGCACAGAAAACTTACTGACTTTATTTCATCAGTGCCTAATTCTTATGTGTCCTCGAGTGATTCTACTGCTGCTGAACTGTGCATCATACCAAGGCACATTTCAGGGTTTAGAAACAGACACACCTACCACACCTGAAAAGCAAGTAGAATTTAACCAGCCGCCTCCCACACAGGTCAGCTGTTCCATTATCTCAGGTTTGCTAATCACCATGTTTTTTAACACTCGAGAATAACTGGAAGACTATGAGTTTCTTGAAAAGGGAACGCTACTTGGGTTGCTTCATTTTTAAATTCAGACAAGAACTTCAAGAAGGCTGGACTGATAAAAGCAATCCCAGAACAATGTTTCTTATGGGTCACTTCATCAAATGACACTATACAGAGGGACGGGTATGAGTGGAGGAAGGGGACAGGTATGGGTATCCCCTCTAACTCAAGTCCATAAATATCTGCAGGTAAGCAAATTTTCTGCAAATCAATGTGTGTAGTCAAATATTTGTTAGTTTCTGAATACCTGAGGCACAGATCTAAAAGAGGGAAAAAAAAGAAGAGGAAAAAAGAACTACTACCTGTCATCAAAAATATTTTGTCCAGAGTCCAAGTTTTATATCATCCTAGTTACATAAAAATATTAATAGCTCTCTTACATGGTCCTTCTGACACTATAGACAAAATTTTCAACAAGACATCTTTCAGCAAATGAGGAGGATCAAAATCTATTCATTTTTCAGGTTACTTGCAAACAAATTGCCAAAAGCTCTCTTAAGGTTTTGCACTGTTGTCCATAACCCAGGTCCTAGTGGATTTAGTAGAGTTTACAGTGTACTTCTAAAAGCAAAACTTTTACAGTTCATTAATTTTTCAGACTTACTTTTTCCCCCAAATCTCTTTTGGTCACAGGAGATTACCAAAGAGACAGAGGATTAAGAGTAATATTTTCATGATAAAAAGGTTTTTTTCAAGACAAAAATGTTAATGCCTCTATTAGAAGTTTTCAGGCTCCATGTTGCCTTAACAAGCAGGAACAGTTGGTATACTAGTTGAAAACCAAATGCATATTTCAGTGTCACAAGCATGAGAGTTTTCTCAGATGTGCATTTCACTGGTCACAGTCTAAGAGTGATAGGAGTACAGAGCACCTGACGTACCACTTCGTGTCGCTGATGCTAACCTATAACAGAAAGATAGTGTCCAAGGAGGAAAGTCACCTTGTATGTACATTCCCACTATACTACAGACACATTTTATAAATTCAGCTGCACATTGTTTACTAATAAGAACACTAGGCTGAAAGGTTTCTGCTGGTCAGCTCCAAAACACCATTGAAGTCAAAAGATTGATTTCAAGATGATTTCTTGTTTCTCACATATGTTCATTGGGATTTATCATTAACAGTTCAAAATGAATTAATTTCGCCTAGTCTCTGGTACCACTAATAACTGAAGATTCTGAAAGAGAAATCTTAGCATCAGAGAAAGATTAATCAAATCTATATACACACAAGAATAAAGCCATTAAGCCCATGTCAAAAAGTGTATTAGAGGCATCAGATGATTCATGTTTAAGGCAGATAATGAAAGAAAAGTTTTCATCAAAGATCACAGTTCCCTAGACACTGACTAACACAAACATGACACATATCACATGCCTCCTATATTCAGTTTTTTATAGAAGTTTTTCTGCCAGAAAGTAAGATAACTGCACAATTACTGCAAAGCAAGTAAAACTGATTTATGACAATTAATAGAAAATATAGACTATATACTGCAAGAAAAAAAATTATACATACACTGGAGAGAAATTAACAAAGAAATTAACATACCAAAACCTGGAGTAATACTAATGGTCACCAGAATACAAATAAATACTAACTTTCATCTAGCCAGTACTGAATAGAGTCCCTTACTACAGGGCATTAATTATCCTCTAACAGGAAAATCATCTCAGGTGATCTACAAAAAACCCACATTGGGATGCAGATGCTTTAGGACGCACGCAATCTCGTCAAAAGATTTAGCTGACTGATGTCATTAAAGCTCTTCTCAACGCAATGTACTCAAAACAATTTGTAGTGCACAAGGTAGTTTGACCAGTCTCAGAAGACTGAGCCATTTATGAACAGGAGAAAAAACGATCTTGTGTGCTCCTATAGTATACAAAAGCACCTACTGATCAAATCCCAAATATTTAAATATTCAAATGAACAACCTCTTTAGCCCTATCTCATTGTACAGTTTACATTAATAGTTTCACCTGTTTGTGTTATCAAGTTGCTACATATGTCGATGATTTAATTTTAACAGGTAAAGTACTGCTTCATTATCTTAGTACTCAAAAATGGCTGAAACATTTTTTTCCTCAAGTGCTTCAAAACTTGGCAACGAAAATGGTAATTATGTGAAAGCCTCTGAGAGTTTACAGCGTAACAAAAAATTCTTATGAAACTCTAGGACTTCAGTTCACCTTCTGGGATACTTTATGCAATTTGCGTAAACAAGCACATGCACACACACAAAATCTATTTTGTACATCCTATAAATATATTTTATTTTCATCATCTGCCAGGAGTCATTTCACTGGTTCTACATTCTTACAAGGATGTTTTTGATACCTCTCATTTGTGTATGTGTGTATTCCTGAGGAAAACAATTTGCTTTCCAGAACTCCCTCTGACACAGGACTATATCTCTTCCTTTGAAAATGTAATAAATAATGCATACAGGTAGTTTTGTATATAGACGAATAAAATCTTTCATATGCTTCACACCTTCAGCAAAAGACTACTGAAGAAAAAAAATACCCTGAATAAGGTGAAAGACAGCTTTCAGGAAAGACAAGAAGAAAAGCCAAATCCCTTAATAACAGGTAATAAACTATTTACATAGGGTAGAGAAGAGATTGGCCATTAGAGTGATATTGTTCTTAGCTTCTTGGCTGCAAATGAAGTAGTATGTGTTCTGCATGCATAAACCACAGATATGAAAGATTTCACCCTCTTCCCTTCTATAAGAGAATACCCATTAGACCCTTGTTATTGGTAAATCTGATGATGCTGCCTACTACAGCTGTCAGGCATATCCTGAGATCCTATTGTTATTTGTTCCCCTTCAACAAATTTTTACTCATAGGTCTCTATTTCTCCAATACAAGTTATGTGTTTGCAAATTACATTTTAAAATAATTATTTAAATTTCAAGCATGTTTTAGAATGAAGCTAGGAAAAGTAAATTACTTCCGTGAAGTGATGACCTCTCTCATCAACTGTAGCTTTCCACTGTTTGAGGAACCTCCCTCAAGACAGGCTGCCCACACTGAGTCAAGGTGCATGTCTGGAAAATGCAATCACCACATGTTTAGTGACACTACGACAACTCTTCAGCACTTAATATCAAAATATTGTGTTTGATATTAAAATGGAATTTCATGATACCTGGGTATCATGTGACAGCAATTTCCCTGATGTCACACTCTAGATCATTCTAAGAACAAGCAGTATGCAAAGGGAACTGAATGAACCCACTGGAAATCAGAAGAAGCAGCAGATGATGACTGGAAAATGAAGAGATGGAGCCAGGCCTGAGAAGCTAAGGAAAAACAAGCCAATTGTTTGCAACCAATAGGCTGCACCAAAAGCAGGTTGCTTCCAAAAAAAGAATTCTGCCCTCTCTCTCCTATTATAAAGATTTGTGTTTCCTGTGCCAATCTATTAAGTACTACTACTAGCGCAGGCTTTTCGGAACACATTGTCTCACCTGCTTTCATTTGACCGTTAACCGTTCTGTCTTCCACCTGTTAATGTCTTTCCAACAATGGGAGAACAGGAAAAAGCACAGGAATGACATTTTTTCCCTTAGTCATTCAATAGAAGAGAAAGAGTCATCCCATACCAGCAATAACCTGTGTTGTCCACAGATGTGAAAAAGAAAATGTAAGCAGATTGGACACATCTGTTAATTATAGACACTCAGATTTATTTTTAATGCATGTTTATGTTTACAACATAAGCAAATGGGGACATGAATTCATAAGCATACAATCTAACCAATGACTGGATTAACTGGACACTCATTACAACAACAAAAAAAAAAGACAGTATGATACTGTGTTGTGCCCTTGAGTCCTTTCCTTTGACTTTAGCCTGAAATGGTATCACTGAAAATACAATTTGTCATCAAATTATATAACAAGGTTGCAATCCTAGCTCATCCATGAGGGTGCATGGCTGTCTAGTGGGGTGAGGAAAAATGCTTCTCTTGCAAAGCAGTGAACTTATGCAATAGGTAAACAGCTTTCTGTCTTTCCTTTCCCGAAAGAGTAAGTACTGATCTCAGCATCATGAAACAAATTTCATGCCTCAGTGGTCTAATTTGGGGAGCTAAGGTATGAATTGTGATTCCCTCATCATCCTTTCAATTACAAAAACTTCCATAACAGCCCACAAATTAACTGAATTTATACTCCATAGGAAATAGGGGTGGAAAAGGCTTGAAAATAAAAAAAATGTTTTTAAAAAAGTGGAGGGAAATAAAATATGATCGATGAATTTCACTTAGGACTGCTTCAAGGCCTGGGCAGTACTAAACTCAGAACATCTATGCTGTTTTCAACAACTACTCAGCAAAGACATGGAGACCAAACAATTTACCACTACTCCTTTGTTTAAGGAATAGGTATCCTTCACAGCCTAACAGACTGTAAAATGTAAAGCATTTGTTCACCCGAATAATGGGTCCTACCAAACCTGAAGTCTGTTACATAGAAGCTGTATAAAAGAGACAGAAGTACAGGAGTAAAATCCTACCACTGCTGGAAACAGCAGAAATGTCACTGAATTCAGTAGATTTGTGATTTTACCCCGGGGATTTACCTGTACTTCACAATAACAAAGTAAATCTGAGAAAAAAAGACAGGTACTGAAAATCATTTGGGAGCAAATTATCTCACAGTATTCTGGAATTGCCTAATCCAAACAGATTAGGCCTCCTGATATGACTCACATGAAAGAAATGCTGAGAAGCCTCTGATAAAATCACTCAACTGAATTTATTTATTTATTTATTTATTTATTTATTTATTTATTTATTTGCTTGCTTGCTTGCTTGCTTGCTTGCTTGCTTGCTTGCTAGAATTTGCCCGTAAGGTAAAGAAACAAGACACAGGAGAGAGATTGCACAACTTTTTGTAGTACCACTAAAACCTGAATCCTTATTACCTGAGTACTGGTGTAAATATTTCCAGAGAAGGGTGTTCATTTTATTCTGGCTCTAGTGTATATAAGCAGGTCTTCTATTAAGATGTTTCTTAGTTGAATACTGGTTCTAGTGCTACTAGGAATAAAAGGATCTTTGATGTCCATTTAACCAGTCACTTGATGTAGAAGATAATGTGCTTTCTGACAGCTATTACAGATACCTGCATTGTACTCGTGGTCCTGTGGCAGTGTCATGAGATGTCACATGCAGCCATATGCAAAATTCCTCAATACCACACCATGAAACCAGGCAGTCAGGTGATGAAGAACTGCAACGGCTGGATCTATTAATTGATAATGATCTAGAACACTAAAATACAGCTAAGCCTGTTGGGAACTATATCTCATAGCCTTGATTTGCAGCATCTCACATGTGGAGCTGTTTGATCAGTCTTACTGTAAGTTGCAGCAAGACATCTGTGGCAAACAAGTACAAAAATAAATAAAAGCTATCCAAGAGATCCTTTAAACTTCAAAAATGTTCTCATGCAAAGGCACACCTGGAATTTGCACAACCTTGGACTGTTTACCAGAGGGACCTGTGGTTGTACAGCCAGGATAAATAAACAGAGGCCCCACAGGAATATAAAATTCCTCCAAAAGTCACGCTGTCACTACTTTCGTAGAAAGAAAAATCTCATAATCATCTATAAACAAGGAATCAACTTAACTAAGCTCAGCAAAGATATTCTGGAATTACTACCGCTGCTAAGAAAATGATTTTATGTTACATAAAATCTAGAAGCATATTTAATTTCTACAATTAAGAAATTATATTCCAGCCTTGTAAAGAATTCACGTGTGCCCTAAATTCTATGAAAAAAATTAAAGCTGAAATTATACTGTCCTGAAACATATGGAAAAACTGAATGGAACGAGGATTTCCCTAAACTGAATTCTACTTTCAATTTTACAACAGAGCATTATGCAAAAGTTCAATTGTTCTAGAAAGGATATCACTGATTTAATAACAACCCATTATTTTCCCATACATGCTAAACCTTTTTCATGACTGGGAAAAACATTTCCAAAAATCTCAGTGGCTCAGTAAAGAGAGAAGCCTAATTCTACCAATTCAACAGGGTAATACCGGCTTTAAAGGGCTAGAGTGTGACAGAAATATCAGCCCTGTATCAGCACAGAGATTGAAAATACCCATGCAACCCCAAATAAAACCAATGGAGATTTTAACTGCCTTCTACTGTATTTGCCAGGCTCTTTCTGAATAGACATCACAGTTCATCATTCATATACAGATAAATATGAGTCTTTGCTTTTCAAGTGGTTTTACTTTTTTGTGCATGTGCTAGATTTCTTGTAACTACTCAGCTGTTTAACACATCACTCTCAAATGAGTAATTTCTGACACGCAAATGCAATATGGAAAGAAAACTATAGTAAAAGACTGAAATTGTTTAAACAGTAAAAATAGAGGATTTCATCTCTAAGTCTTACCTGTTACTATTGCTTCAATTTCTCTTACTCCTCCTTCTCTACTTACTGCAGCTTCATCTGATTGAACTCCTCAGGCACTATTTTATTCATTTTAATTGTCCTTACTTCCTTCACACAGGCAATGTCTCAATTCTAACATGCTGGTTTTCAGGGATGGAAATCACTGGGATCCAAAGGTTGGTATATTCCTAATGCTATGTTCAAATAAAGACTATTGTTTGCAGTAGGGAACAACTCTGCAATGATGGCAGCAAGACAGCAGTTAAACTTGCACCCCGTTACCAAAAGAGATCAAGCAAAAAAGTAAGCTTTTGATACAGGGTTAGACATATGGAAAAGGGGAAACTGTCCTTACTAAAAGAAAATGAGGTGGAGACAGACTTTAAATCAAGATCTGACACATCTAGAACCTACATTACTGATTTAAGTTAAAAATAATGGACTCAATGAATATAAGTAAGATTCTCTGGCTCTATAATACAGAAGGTCAGATTTGACTGTCATATTGGTCTTCTCTAGGCTTAGAGTAAGAATGCAATTTTAGCTGAAAATACTAAGCAGAGATAGAGGTAAGCCAAGAAAATCCTTATGCGTAATATTGCAGTTAGCTAGCACAGATGCTGTAATAAAGTCATGTGCTCTTCCTTGGGGATTTAGCCTTTACTTATGATCACCACACATAAGAAAAACAGTACCTTTATTTTTTACTTCGAATCCCATTGAAGCAAGGGAGGAAAATCTTCCAGTATCATTTCCTACAACAGAATACCTACCATGCAGCAGTTCAAAGGCACTATAAAATCTAATATTGATGAAATGGACAGCACTATGATTTTTCACATTTTATATTCCTTTCAGAATCTCTCCTCTCTCCAGATCTCAGTGCAATAGGAAAGAAAGAAATTACCTGTAACCAGAGTCTGTCACTTGAGTCTGTTCCACCATTGGCAGTGCACTGAAAAGTAGCAAACTGTCCTGCATTGACTTCCACACTCTGAAGACGCAAGAAATGGGGAGTTTTTGCTGTTGGAAAAGATAAAGTATTGAAGTTATGCATGAGGAAAGTACTGGCTATGAAAAAATGCAACAAGCAAATGAAATAGCTCTACTTTAAAAGGTTAGAATCACTGACTACATATTAGATTTTATGTTACTTTACTTCTGCACCTGGGAAAGAGCAGAATAGAAGGGTGCTGCTCTTCCTGCTGTGTATATTATCTTAGCTCAGCATCCCTCTTGTAATAACACTCTATTAATAAAGATCATATTGGAAACTAATTATGTTTTGAAGAAAAACCTATTAGATGCTTACACTACCAGCTAGACAAAACAGTAAGAAGTTAAGTGATGTTGCCAGGGGAACAGGTTTTCTTTTTAACCAAGTAGTGTCTATAGAAGAGATCCTTTAGAAATGTAGACCACCAAACCCCTAAAATACTAACATCACACTTATCACTAGCTACAGCTGTATTCTTTAAACACAATTCTTTCAATAACACAAAACCCAAAACACAACACATTCTCCATACTAATGCTTATGACAGAAAACAAACCCAGTAAAAATTAAAGCAATACACCTACAAATACCTTAACAAATGAAACTGATATTCAAATAACAATTATGACCACTCCTTTCCAAGGAGGAAAGATAGTGTGTATTTTTGTTTTACCTGAAAGAGTCAACTACATGACACAGAAAAACACAAAAATTTGAAAGAGAAACTTATCCTTTAAAAGACAGTAATCCCATCCATTCAGATTCTACTGCAGCCAAGCAGACTTTTTGCACTGTCTAAACTAACAGATAAACCAAGCTCTGAACATTGCTTTCAGACATGAAAATGTTAGTACTAGCAATACATCTATTTTCTAACAGATCATCACAACCATTTAAAGTGCTGATATTTTCTTAAAAGGCCTTATCACAGGGAGAACTTGCATTTTAAAGGAATTTATAAACAACCAGCCACCAGAATACAAGAAAAAGCTGCTCAATATCCCATGCAAGGCAGCGTAAGTAGGAGATGGAACAAAATGGTCCAAATTAATACTTAACTATGGAATAAAGTATTTTCATAAATATCCTTATGGCAAATTTATTACACATACTGTCCTTTTATTTTTCCTTAAATACTTCCTAACTAGGGCAGACCAACTATAAGCCAAAGTCATCCTCTTTTTTGCCTATCAAACTACTAATGTCAGACTATCCAGTAAAATTCTTCAGTATGTTCCCATTTTTCAGGTACTTTTTTTTTTAAAACATTTGCTTTTACCCCACTTCATTTTTTTTCTTGGTCTTCTTAAATTCTGGAAAACTAGCTTTTCTGAATTACTATGTACGGCCTAAGTGGAGAAGGGCATTAGGCTTTAAAAACACAAGAACAAACACACACGAGAAAAAAACTACCCACTCACTCCTTTCCAGCCTTTTCATTTCTATGTGCTTACAACTTGCCTTCTGCTTGGTCTTTCGTTGTGCTACCTGCCTATCAAATATTTTTCCCATTTCAATTTTTGCTTAAGGAGTTAATAATTCCAAAAGTAAGTTTTCTGCTGGCAACATACTGAAAGAAGAGCATTATGTGCTTTGCAAACTTTTAGACACAGAGTAGTTCTATTCCAATTTTCACACTTTTTCAATTTTCTTGTAGACAATTTTAACTGGTTTGATGTCTTAATTTCTAACATTTTAATTACTTCATCAAAGAATTTCATTAAAGCTTATGCATTTCAGCACTGTCATGTTAGAACTCTGCATGCTATGGGCTATAACTCAGTCTCCACATTAATAAGAGCAACTTGCAGGTTTTGAGACTTGATCAGTGCAAATGCACAGATCAAACCTCTCAAAATCTGTATAAAAATTAGTAAGCTGCTAAAATGCTGCCTTAGACTTATCCTACTTGAACCAAAGATATAAATTCAAAATGCTGAAGCATTGTCTAACAACATGAGAGCTTCCTGTGTTTGTTAGAACTAAGGGATTCAGAAGTAGCAACTGCTGATTCTGCATAACTGTCTCTGTATTTGAAGAAATGCATGTGTCTTCTTGTCACTAACACTAAAACCATTTTTATGAGGTGCAGCGGTACTAACTGATATAGCACATTCTATTTAGAATTGCAGCTCTTACTTAAAAGGTGCAACAAATGCATACAAGCACAATATGACAGAAGAGGACCAATTCGACAGAAGTTGGTGTCTCTCCCCCACTCAGTCATTTGGACAGCATGATTATAACCTACAATTCCATGTATGATCTTAACACACCTTATTTAACAATTAGCAAATATGTGAAACAATAATTTACATAGTCTGTTCAGTTCCATCTGGATTACTATAAAAGGTTTTGTTCTGACAGCAGTTTTGAAAGAATTTAGGATAGTTAAGTAGTACATATCCTTAATAATGAGATAAGGAAATGTGTCTGAAACATAAAGTAGTAAAACACTGCAAAAATTGAGCCATGAACCTTGGGAAGTACCCTAAATAACCTGGCTTAATAAAGCCTCAGCCCTCAGTCACCTGAGTTTTCTTCCTTCTATGTCTTGGAAAAGAAATAATTAAATATATATTCAGCTCTTGTGCTGTTCACCTGCTCTCACTAATGTCTCAGCTTGTGGCTGCACTGAATTTTTGGAGCAGAGAGAAATCTTGCCAACAAATCTTAGAATCACAGAATCATGATGACTTGATGATTTTGTTCTAAAGGAGTTGCTATATGGCCCAATGAGGCTTAATTGCTGTGCACAAGCTGCATATGAGAGATGTCTTTAAAGTCAGTAAGGTGCAATGATGAAATGTTAGCAATAGTTTGTACATACACAGTCTACATTTATAGCGGTGACATTGTTTTCTGACACTTTCCTTATCTTTTGCTCCACATTTACTGAAACATAGTGACACATTTATTTTAAGGGGCCTGGCTTTGCAGTATAAAATAAGTACTTACTACATGGATGTCCTAAAACTTTGACTTCGTCAATAGCCACATATCCTGGGTGACCTGAAGTAACCACTTCAAAAACAACCTGAGAAGCAAAAAGATAATTTCAGTTAGCTTTGTAATACACAGAATATAAAAATATTCTGGTATGAAAAAATATATCCACCCTTTTAACATGTTAAGAACATCACAGAAACAAAACACAATTATACGTCCTTCAAAATGTGCTGTTCTTATCATTAAAATTAGCAATAATTCACATTTTTTCATGTTTGCATCAGTTTTGGAGATTTACAAGTGGGCTCACAGTGTGAAGTAACCAAATCTCCACAACATTTAGTCTGCCAAAGTAGTAATCTAATAATCACCCTAAGTATTAAGATTGGGGTGGTTTTTTTCAATTTGTCTTGCAGAGTAAACTACTTTTATTTTAAAAAGTACAGATCTGCAGTTTACAGAGATTTGCAGGGTATCAGACACAAACATACCTATTTTCAGGAATGCAGTGTTCATGCTTTTAATCTTCCACCAAATGTAGTGAATTAAGCAAAGCAGATCCATTTGCCATGGTTTGTTTAATGGCTATAAATAGGTCACAAAATAAATGGACCGTTCTTGTCGTTTGAATTAAGTACACTCTAAAGTAAACCTTCAAACTTTGGCAGCCCTAGCTTTGACCATCCCAAGAATGTTTTTATGGAGTAGAAGAAAATATGTCAGTAATGTTAGCAGGTACATTTACAAACCAATGCTCAAGAAGTTCATGCTAAAATCCAGGTTGTGATTTTTTTTTTAGTACTCCCCTTTTGTTTGGGAAGTTAACTCTAATTGCCTCTTGTAACCAGTCTCAGGAGGCACACTAAGGCAGTCGAAGTCTGGAAACTTTTTCATACACGTTGTACTTTTTTGGAACAGATGCTGAAAGATACTATGTACCATATCCTTTACTCCAATTCTTTCAACAGAAAGAGAATGATACAGAATGAAAACATGTTGCAAGGCTAACATACTGCCCCATAACATATCAATTTCCTGATGATGAATAAACACTGTAAGAGCACCAATTCTGATTTTAAAACAAAGCTTGAGGTGAAAAAAATCTTCATGCCCTCTTGCCTCTGCCTTCTCCCTTCTCATTGCTCTACCTGTGGATGCCGATGCTGCTGTTCTCTCCCAGGTATCATCTTCCTAAACTCTGTCCATTTCTCCTTCCCTATCTCACTGGACTGAAATTGCTGCAAATATGGCTTTAATGTCAAATGGCAG
The DNA here is from genome assembly GCF_000695815.1 of Acanthisitta chloris. Lineage (NCBI taxonomy): Eukaryota > Metazoa > Chordata > Aves > Passeriformes > Acanthisittidae > Acanthisitta > Acanthisitta chloris. The sequence goes on from NW_008669731.1 coordinate 28,444, forward strand.
ACAAGGAAGAAACTACTTCTCATTCCAGTTCTGCCTCCTGACTACACAAAAATTTCAACCTACAGTGCCAAAATGTTGCTCCTAGATGAATCACATAGCAACAAGAAAACACAAGACAGCAGTGAGCAAAGTCCAAATGCCACCAAACACATTTTTCAGAAACAAGTTCTGCAAGAAAAGGATTGCTCAGTCACAAGTCTCAGTCTGTGGCCTTCTAAATTCTGGGTGGCACTCGACTGGTGCTTAAAGTTGGTATTACTGATCCACAGCAATGGGATGAACAGGGTATAGATTTGGCATCCAGTAGAGCATCCAGAGCAAGACCATTCAAAATTTCAAAGGATCTCTTTCCTATGAAGAAGAAAATCTCCTGGTGAAGCTGGTCTTCAGAACTTCCTTGTGAAGCAGAAGTTCTTAAGGAAGAAAAAAGCAGAGGCTGTTAAAGAATAACTTGCATTCAGAGACCTGAAAACTTTTCCACCGTGATTATTCTTACCCTTAATCTTAACAGCCTTGAAAGGAAATGCAGAGAGAGGAGATACGTACAAAGCAACCCTAAGTATTGATGGCAGTGCATCACTGAGAATGCAGCTCCTGTTTTCACTCACTGAACTTTGAAAAAAGGGCAAGCATTCTCTCCATTAACAACTATAACAGAGTTGCATGTTCACTGTGTTATGCTCTCTGAAAACAATAATTATGCTGGTGTCCGTGGAAGAAGGAGGAGAATGCTCTATTTCCTGAAGATCTACCAAGCCTATTCAAAACAGAGAAGATCTCAAAGACTGTAGGGCGTACCAGCCATGGCATAGCTGCAGGCACCTGCAATTAATGCAGGGATGTTACAACACAGTAGTGAAGAACAGGAAGCCAACAGCCAGGTCTTAGGAATGGTGAAAAAATTTCCTGGGGAAATATGCTGCCAGCTCAGAAAGACACTAAGTTAACTGAATCTATTTCCTGTATTTCCTAGTGGGTCTGAGTCTTCTCTCTTAGGAAGGAAAAAACCCCAACAATTAACTCTGCAGAGAACAGTAGGTTTTTCAGGTTCTTCACTTTTAGATACACTAAATTCTAAAAAGCCCATGAGGAATTGCCATGTGCACACCTCTGGACAAGCCAGTCAAACCAGTCAGAGTTTTTCTGCTAAAAATATTACTGCCAGTTAACAGGGACTTAACTATTTTTTTAAAATACTGCATAATAGTATCTTTCCTACAGAACTACCTGACTTCCAGCAAGACCAATAACCTGAGCTCTAGAAAAGAAAATATATGCAATACCTGAGTAGATCTCAAAATAATTGCTATAATTCATAAGAGGGGAGCTTAGCTACAGGCTCTCCAAGAGACTAAGTACTTCAGTATTGCAATATACTCACAGACAAAAGAAGTTGGCAGAATCTAAACACAAACCCAGTTCACAGGCAGAAACTACAACGCTGAAACAACTGAATCAGAACTGCTTATGGCAACAGCAGAGAAAGACTCAACGACTGATCTAAAATATCCTGCCGTATCTCTAGTCAACACACCAAAAATGTCATTGCCACAAATAAGCCAGGCAATGCATCAAGAAACTGCCAGCTGGACATACTATTAAAATTACTATTATTGGCATTCAACAGAGTATGTTCCAAAGAAAAGTACTGCAAGTTGAAATACTGTCAGTTTAATCATGCTTCCATTAAAAGAAATAGCCAGGCTGGTATCAGCTTTAATAATTATAACTTTTAGTCATTTCTGACATTAAATATGCTGTTTTTAGAAATTGGAAGGAGGCACTACGGCCAATAGTGACATACCATTGTCAAAGAGACATTGCTGATGTGCCTTTTACTTCATACATAACAGAAGAAATATGCACAAACACAGACTGGGCAGAAAATGGATTAAGAGCAGCCCTGGGGAGAAGGACTTGGGGATGCAGGTGGATGAGAAGGTCACTAAAACCCAGGCACATGCACTTGCAGACCAGAAAGCCAACTGCATCCTGGGATGCATCAAAAGAAGCATTCTCCCTCTCTGCTCCGTGCTAGTGATATCCCATCTGGAGCACTGCATCGAGCTCTGCAGGCCCCAGCACAGAAAGGACATGGTACCTGTTGGAGTAAGTCCAAAGAAGGGTCATGATGAAGGCTGGCGCATCTCTCCTGCGAAGACAGGCTGAGAGAATTGGGGTTTTTCAGCCTGGTGAAGGGAAAGCTCCAGGGATCATGGAATCATAGAATGACTTGGGTTTGGAAGGACTTAAAGAATATCTAGTTTCAACTCCCATGCCATGGGCAGGGACACCTTTCACTAGACCAGGTTGTTCAGAGTCCCATCCAACCCGGCCTCATCGCAGAATATCGCATTACAGGTATACCTATACTCCTATATAAATAAAGGAAACCTCATTATGGCCTTCTAGGACTAAATGGGGGCCTGTAAGAGAGCTGGAGAGAGACTTTTCACAAGGGCATGTAGTGACAGTACAAGGTGGAAGGGCTTTAAACTGAAAGAGGAGTGATTTAGGTTAGATATTAGGAAGAAATTCTGTACTGAAGGTGGTAAGAACAGGTTGTCCAGAGAAGCTCTGGATGCCCCATTCCTGGAAGTGTTCAAGGCCAGGATAGGACTTTGAACAACCTGCTTCAGTGGAAGGCATACGTGTTTATGGGAGGGATGTTGGAACAAGATGACCTTTAAGGTCCCTTCCAATTCAAACCATTCTATGATTCTATGAACATGACAGCTCTTCCAAGTACAGTAATATAATCCCTGTTCTGTTCAAAGGCTGTGAAATACTATCAACTTCTGCATACAAATCCTTTTTTCCCTTTACATTAATAAATGAAGATTATGGACTCAAATAACTGTTTAACTACACATTTTCCATTTTTACACCAAAAAAAAAATAATTTTATCCTATGTATGACACATTTCCCAAAGTCCTAGTACCTGTGCTGCACACTGGAAGAGAGTGCTCAGGAATGGACTTAGAAACACCTCTGGCTCATTTACTCACTGGAAACCTTGTATTAGGGATGTCAAGACTCCGCAAATCTGGATCAGTTTTGCTAATAATTTCACTAGAAACCTAGAAACTTATTTCATATCCAGTTTTCTCCATCATTTCACATTTGAAAAGGAGTTTGTCTTGTAAAAATTAAAATTTTTACTCCTGCCTCCAAACTTTGCCTTTTCTCATGGCTGACGCAACACCTGCAGGCAATATAAAAGGCTTCAGTCAAAACAGAGGCAACACTCCAGCAACGTCAGACTGGGAGGCCCTTGGATTTTTTTGCCTATTATTCCACCACCTTATCAGTCCGGAAACAACTGGTTAAAACACTGAATTCATTTGTTCAGGAAAAACTCTGCCCTGAGAGCTGTTTTACACCATTCCCCCCACTGCAGGTCTGCCAAACAGGAACCAGGGAAGCAGCTTAGCACTGCACTGTCCCTGATCCTCCCTGCTTCAGTGAAGAGCAAAATTAGCTTTTCATTCCTGCCACTTCCCCTTGCTACATATGAACAAAGAAAGGGGGTCTGCTCACCAACATAAATGCTTACTGCTGAAAATGTGTGACTCAAGATAACTGGTCTGTTCCAAAGAACAATAGAAATAAACAGGTTTTGTTGCCACACAACCTCGCTCTGTAAATTCCTGCCTTTGTTGTTTGAAAATTACAAGCTTTTAGTCAAAAGGTGGATTGTACCTAATATAAACACTCTCGACTTCACAGGACTTAAAAATAGCACTTCGCAAAAACAAGAAAGAGAAAGGAGTATTAAGAAAGCTGCTTAACCTCAGGCTGCAATCCTGACCCCCTGCATCCCTGGTAAGCAGCCAGAGCTGTATCACACGCTGCCCACAGCACTGTGCTCTCCTCTCTGCCTGCTCTGCTTTACCGCACACAGTGCCTTTCTTTGACTATATTTTACAAGGCATTGGGAACAGTTTCTCTCCAGAAAATTAGCATTGACTTGTATCCTGTTGTTGAGTTCTTCTTGCCTTTCTGACTCATCCTAAGACTACCTGCTTTATCAACACACCACAATCACAGCGACTGCTTCATCATCAAAAGCCACGCGAAGGGAGGTTCCTGACCTGGCCCTTCTCAGGCCCCACAGAGGCCCATCACAACTTAATGACTTGGGCTGCTGTTCTGGTCTCAGCTGAGATGCCAAAAACCACGGGGTGCCCTGTGGTTTTTCCTGCAGAAGCAGTGCCTGGGTAGGCTGGCACAAGTAGCTGGTGTTAAACCTCGACAGCTGCCTAAAATGTGGTCAGGACTCCCTGGCAGAGAATTCGCTTCCCCCACCTCTCACCCCTACACAACTACCGCTCAGCACTCACACGTGCACTCAAGCACATTAAACATTTTAGTGGCTGCTGCCAATCCAATACTACAAAGAAACCTCTTACAAGCAAGCGAGACTGAAAACTGTGCTCCAGACATTAAGGCTTATTAAATCTTACTCTTCTCTTTCTGTTTTTAAACCCATTGTTTTCTTATATTTCTCCACTGAAGCCCCAGAAGCTTTCTTGGTTCAGGAACAAGGGATGAGAGACAGAGCCTTGTGTATATGACAAAAGCACACACCTGCTTATTCTTGGCCACTTTTAGACTGCTGGGGCTTTTAAATTTAGGTATGCGGTTTGCCCTGGCACATCTTTCTCAAAATAACAATCCCCAAATCACCCAAGTCAATGAAGAAGAGCTATTTAAGATGCCTGACACAGGTTTGTGATTCAAAATGCAATATGTATTTCAAAGTTTCTTTGGAGTTCAAAGCACAGTTCAGGAACCACATGTGTGCAGCTGAATGAAACGCACAAGAACGTGAGCGTGACTTTTACTGCTCAAGGAGCTTAATGCTCTGTCCTCACTGACTACTTAAGTACAATGTATGACACAAACTCCAAGAAAAACATGTACAAAGCAGGTTATGAAAGAAATGAAAGTTTTAATAATAGTCCAGATTTGAAAAAGTAGGTTGAATCTACTGCTTCTTATTCCCTAAACTCCTAATTTACAGTGGAAAGTGTCAGAATGGTAAAGGGTAAATCTCATCTCAGTGTGAAGTGATACTATGTAACTCCTTTGTGTCTGTACTAAGAAAGCTCAGGAATTACTGCCAAGCTCCTATCCCATTTTGTCATTCCAGCTTCATAGGGATTTATGTTTAAAGATGGTGCAGTGGTAAAGTAGATAGTTGTGTTACCCCACTGGAAGCTACTTCTCATCCTTTCAATTCCATTTCTGGATTTTAAATCTGCAGTGTTTGTTGTTTTATTTAATCAAGACTCGTTTCAGTTCACTGCTGCCATGACTGACTCCCAGCAAAGTACAAAGCAAATCATTCAAAATATGAAAACTGATAGGGGAATGGTGTGTGACCCGCAACAGTGCAGTGCTAAACTGCTTGCTTGCAGGGTTAGAAGCAGGTAACACAAGTTACTCACCAGACTCAAACGAGTAGTAGCATTTTGCATATTGTAATGTCCCAAAATGGCAATAGTTCAAAAGAGCAAAATCTATTTTAAGCACTACCAATTGGTCTGAGAATGATTAACTAACTTAGGGAAAAATAAAATTAAATAAATTACTCCTCCACCTCAAACACACAAACAAGGAAACAACCTTCTGCTAAAAAAATCCAAACTAGGAAAAAAAAAATCAAACAAAATCATACACCAAAAATCCCTCACACCCTCTACTCACTAAAGAGGCTGCATTTTCAGGACTTGTATCTCAAAGCATCAATTTTTGAGCCTCTCAGCTTAGTGAGACTGCTCCCCAAGAATCTAAAAACAATCTCACCACTAACCATAGAAATCTACATAATGCTTAATTCTCTTTTTCTGTGTACATTCTAATTCTTTTCAAGTAAGGAGGAGGGTGAAGGTCTTGGTAATGATGCGAAGTCTTGTTTTGTTTGCAGGCTGTCTCTAAAGGCATGATAAACTCCTTGATGCTCTCGCTTAAGATGCACCAAGCAGACAATAGCTCAGTAAAGCAAACAATTTCTCCCATAACCAATGATAAAAAGAGGAAGGCAATGTTCCCTCAGGGGAGCACTCCTAAAGGGATTTTATAACACAGAAATAAGACTAGCTCCTGTAGAAATCTCCCAGCTACTTTGAAACAAATAGCTTAGAGACCAGGAGGCACAGCAGAAAAGAACAAGCTGTGCTGATTATCTTTGACCCCCAGAAGGTGTTTGGCAGCTTGAACCTATGTTACTGCAACTATACTATAACCAGCAACTGGACTGCAATGTAGACATATCCTAAAGTCAATGGCAGATGTTAAAGAGTAGCACTCAGAAGACCATTAATTATGGAATTAAAGATATTGTCAGAATGCTTGACAGTTTAAGTTTAAAAAAGCAGTAATTAAGCTACAATTAGTGTTGTTACAAGCAGGTTATAATTGTGATTTATATATGTAGAACAGCTTTCATATGGGGTGAAACACACACAAATAACTACCTAGTAAAAAGAAAAGGGTACACTAAAAGAAATTACTTATTTTGTTCAGAGACTGTTCTTCTAAAATGTCGATTCTCAATGGAAACCCAAGATGAGAAGTACTAACAAGCTTGGACAACTGGTGCGACAATAATAAAGTAGTAATAAGTATTAAAAATTAAAAATTATTCATGTATGTGTTCATAATGCATGGTTGAAACAAATAAGCCTTTAGAAGTTGGATTAAAATTCACTCCATACTGCATAATCTGATTTGTAGTCAGCTGCCATTAGTGGGAGTTATTTTGCCTACATTTTTCATGAATCGACAGCAAAACAGAGCAGCACAGTGTATTTTTAAAAATCCTGAATTGTATAAATATTATAACTCTGAAATGTTGTCATATATAATCTGTTCTCAGAGTTCTGTAGTACATTTTCATTTCATTTGAAGCTAGGCAACTTGTAGGTGTTCTAGTAATGGAATGAATTACAAGGCATTCACGAACATGCAGATGCCTACATGGATTATGTGATTAGAACACAGCAAAGAATCACAGAATCATAGAATCAATCAGGTTGGAAGAGACCTCAAAGATCACTGAATCCAACCCTACTGTCGTTACTAGATCATGGCACTAAGTGAAAAATCACACAATTACATTGCATCTGTTTTTTCTTGAAGTCTTTTCTTGAAGATTATTCATTGGGAAACTACCAACTTTAAAATGTGCCCCATAATTCCTTAAAAATCTTCTTAGTGGACTTCTCTTAAATTTGTTCAGTAAGGTCAGACAACCTCAGAAAATGACTCTGAGCAAGTTTTGTACATTTTGGAGGTTTTGTGAGGAACACATGGATTTGTGCCTTCTCCCACTATTCATGCAGCCATCTGAGCTGTCACCTAACTGGGAAGCACATTCTCCACGTACACCCTGTCTCCTCTTCCTGCCCTACTCCCAGCTGCCTGCAGCTAACTTCCTGCCTACCCCCACAACCAACTCTGTGAAGAAGAAAAAGCACAAAAACTTATGAAAAGAGTTCAGAAACAATGCAAAACTGCAAGTGCCAGCAGGCAAGTGAGGAAATTGCACCAGAGATTTATGAGAGGATGGAGGCAACCAAAATGGAGACAATTAACCATAAGCTGTCAAAATGGTTAACAGAGCTTCCTCAAGAATAAACTCTCTTATCTACGATAAAACCAGTGAAGTTGCAGTATTTAACAGTGATTTCCTGCACCGCCATAGATATTCATACAGCACAAGACAATTTGGCACACCAGCTGAATTTCAATACCTAACAGACTATATGCAGACTATACGCAGCAAATGCAAAGCAAATTACTTACCCTGCTTCTCAGTGAAAGAAAGATTATGCAAAAATTCCTACATTTCCAGAGGCAAAAATTCCTACATCTCCATTTCCATGGAATCTATTACAGACAGGCTCAGGTGCCTATTACGCATCAGCTGATGCAGGGTAATTTGCTAAACTGCAGCACCCTATCCAAGTGTACAAGGGTTCACCTACGAATAAGGGTGAACAGTCCAGATGGCAAGTCTTGAGGAGAAAGACAATAAGAAAAGTTAACTTTCTATTTCTACAGCCATATTATGCCCGTATTACTCAGACATGAGTTAGATGTATCATATTGTTAGAAATCTGACACAGATTATTACTAGTAACATTAGTAATAATATTTGATACTGTCAGAACTTGCATGCACTTTATGAACATGTTAATTTACCTTAAAACTAATAGTCAGGCACAAGGCTTCTTCCTTTAAAATTCCCATGTCCATGTTAGCATTTTGGTTCCAAGTTAGAGTAAGACTTTGAAGCACAACCCTCTTCTTTACTGACTGCTGATTCACAGAGAAGTTCTATTGCATATAAACCAGATTCCCTTCAGAAGACAGGAAACTGGAAGCTCCTCTAATTCACCCCACAGCTGGGGACATTACAGTCCAGACTTCTGCATAAGTGACACAGTCACATGTTCACCCAGTACTCAGGGCTCTTGGACCACCCAGCATGCTCACAAAACACCACAGGAGATTCCATGTTACAAACCATTTAGAGTTACATCCAACATGAGCCATAAAATTGTCTGTGGGACACTCTATACACTCCTCCCACCATCCACTGAGGCTAACAACACAGACTGGCCCTCATTATTTCAGTCAAGATAGAAAAGCTTTTTGGCATCACTGGAGGGCATTCTCAACACTGGCATCAAATTGGTAAGATGAGGTCCAATGCTGTAAGGTCAGAGAATCCAGCATCTTGAACTAGAAGGGACACTTAAAGATCACCAATTCTCCAACTCCCTGCTCCTTGCAGGACTACCTAAAAACAAACAATATGACTAAGAGCATCATCTAAACACTCCTTGAACTCTGACAGGCAGCAAAATACACACTGCCCTTTCACCCTAAGAGATGTAAAGATATGGCTAAAGCAAGCTTGGACCTTTTGATCAGAATACAGGCTCATGCCCCAGAGAGTCAGATAGTACACCGCTTTTCCCACATGGCTGAAGTGAACCTCAGCTCTGCTAATATGCCTGCCCTTCTGAAAAAGGCACCAGTACTACCTCATTGAGCTTGCAGCCAATTATAGGAGATCCACATAATGAAATTTGCTGAGATATCCAGAACTTTATCTGGAATCCTCTCCAGGAAGCCCCAACAATGTAGTTGTAGCAATTCCTAGGAACCTCGGGCAGAACACTAGATGCAAATGTGGACCTTGCAAATAGCCACTATGCAACATAGGAACACACTGTCAGAGGCAAGAGGAAATGACTGAGTGTGCTCTTTTGGGTCTGCAAGTATTGCACGTACTGCCAGGTATCCCATGTTCCAAGAATAAGATGTTCTTGGCACTCCCAACTCATCTTTTGGACCAGGACTTTCTGTTTCATTGTGGGTAAAACAATCACAGAGGGAAAGACTCCATCTTTTTTTTTTGTTTTTTTAAATTTTTCCTTAAAAGAAGGGTTCAAAGGAACAGGTTTGGTTCACTCGAGACATCCTCACAGAGCAGATGCTGCAGCCACAAAAATAAGTCCACTATAACCTCCCAGAGGTATTCTTCCACTGTGAGGTGTCACAGTGGACACTGCCAAACTCATCATAAGAATATGATGGGGCACCAAACACCTGGTCATCTGGAAGCAGCACATTCAGGAACAGAAACAAGACTGCACCACATGACTTTGGTAATTGGGGCATTGATGTAGGAATTAAGATGTCACTCTCTGGAAGAACATGGTGGAAAGGCAACATTGTACTTCCTAGGGAGGTCAGCAGTCAAAGAACTCCCATCTTTGGGACAACCTTTCTTCAGAACACTTCAAACCGTAAGTATGGTGACAACGTTCATACAGGGAACCAAATAAAATCCAAATCAAACTTTCCAAACCGCGAGTGAAAATGAGAGGAGTCCCAATAACATCTCTGTCCTGCTGGTCTGCTCTTATTACACTGAGTAACTTGTTTGTGGAGACAGAGATTATATTTTCATGGGAAGGAGAAAAACTGTTGAACTACTATATGACAGTAAATAACTGTACAATCTGTAAACCTTCCTAAAGAAAAGCAGCAGCCTAAGGAACTGCCAAGTGAAATTCTCCCTAACTCTTCAGGATGCAATCAGAATCCCATTCCTACGACAGCTACCATTATATTTATGTTTACTACTGGACAGAACAAATGGATATTGCATTCAAAGTGAGGGCTTAAACTGAAGATTCAAAGGATTCTGCTGGTTCTAAAGCAACAAGTATTGCTGATCTAAATCAAACTTGAAGACCACTGTAATAAAATCTATTGGCATTCAATTCCAGCATTCCTAATGAACTGAAAGAATGAGTGAATTTATTATAGAGAAACAGAGGTAATTGACTTAAATCGACGGCAAAATTTCTAAATTGTTTCAATATAATTAGTTCATCCACATTTAAAGTATGTTTGTGTGCGTGCATTTCATACTCTTCTATAAATATATATAAACATATAAACACAGCCATATGTATGTAAAAACATTTAGCATCACGTAGAAAAATGTAATTAAGATAAAGATCAACTAGACACATTGAAAGGTATTTTGATTTAAAATCAAAATGACGATTAAGAACCAGCTGACTATTATGAGAAACAAAATGTCATAAAAAGTAAAACATACCTGATAAAAATTGGGCCAGAAAGTGCTAATTGCCAGTTCTGCTCTGTTCCAAGTAGCAGTGATAGATGTGTTCCAGACCGGGTTACCAATAGGACCATCATTAACTTTCACATATATATTCAAAGTGCCAGGGCTAGATCCACTCTTGCTTGAAACATAATAGTGGAAATCAATACAATGTGTATCATTTTCTTTCAGATGAGGCATCAGGAGGTGAGCTTTCTGTCCTGCAAATTTCCCAGATGTATTCACCAACATGAAAGAACCTGCAAAAATAAAGTCACTAGTTCAATTTCTTTTTTATTTTAATTTTCCTAATACAGTGATCTGTAATTAAAGCATCATTAAAAAATATAATAATTTAACCATTCTGCTTTGCTTCTACTAACATAACAGAAATTTGCATTTGGTAGGTATTTAATTTCAAATTACTAATGGAGAATCTCAAGATTCTTTTGCAAAGCTGGTAAATATCACAATCCTTATTCTACAGTTGGAGAAAGAGAAAAAAAAACCTCAACACTGATCTGCACTGTGCTACACCTACAGATGTTAGTACAGAATCAACTGTAGGTCTCAGCTGAGTGTTTCTATATGCAAAGTTTGCACTGGGCTCACCTGGCATGGTTGTGGGAGTGGGGGGGTGCTACAAGGGCTGCATCTGTGAGAAGCTCTAAGAAGCTTCCCCCTTGTCTGAGCAAATGCCAGATGGCTCCAAGACGGACCCATCGCTGGCCAAGGCCAACACCATCACTGATGGTGATAGTGCCTCTGGGATAACATGAACAGAAAAGTAGGAAAAAAGAAAACTGGAACTGCGGCCAAAGAGAGGAGTGAGAAAATGTGAGAGAAACAACCCTGCAGAAACTGAGGACAGTGGAGGAGGTGTAGAAGGTACTCCAGGTGCTGGAGCAGAGATACCTCTGCAGCCCATGGTGAAGGCCATGATGAGGCTCTCTATTGCCCTGCAGCCCACAAAGTCCATGGATGGAGCAGATATCTACCTGCAGCCCACGGAGGACCCCAAGCCAGAACAAGTGAATGCCTGTATGAGGCTGTGCCCCCAAGGGAAGCCCAGACTGAAGCAGGTTTGCTGACAGGACTTGTGACCTCATGAGGGACCCAGGCTAGAACAGCCTGTGCTTTCAGGACTGCATCCTGTGGGAGGGACCCCACACTGGAGCAGGAGAAGACCATGAGGAGTCCTTCTGAGGAGGAAGGAGTGACAGAGACGACATGGGATGAATTAACCACAGTCTCCATTTCCTGTCCCCATGCACTGCTGGAGGAGGGAGAGAAAATCAGGAACGAAGTTAAGACTAGGATGAAGGGGAGATGTGGGGAAAGGTGCTTTAAGATATAGGGCTTTTTCTCATTCTCCTGCTCTAATTTGATTGGTAACAAGTTAATTTCTCCAAGTCAAGTCTGTTTTGCCCCGACAGTAATCCGTGCATGATCTTTCACAAACCTTTCATTATCATTTCTCTCCCCTGTTCAGCTCAGGAGGGAAATGATAAAGTGGCTTTGGTAGGCACCTGGAGTCCAGCCAGGGTGAATCCACCACAATAGTTGCAATGAAATTGAAGAGAATTGTATGTGTTCAGATGGTGGGATGCAGTGTATAATGTAGATGGAATCCAAAATGTACTTGATTCCTATTACTCTAGCTAATCACCAGTTACATATTTGACTGATTAAGTATTACAATTGACTCCTCTGCTCAAAAGCTGAGAAAAGAAGGAACAAATGAAAATATCAGCAAACCAGTAAGCTTTGCAGCTTTAAAAAAAAAAAATAAATAGGGGTGGAGGTGTGAATTTTATACCATGGTCAAAATTTAAAACAACAAACTAGGAAATGTAAAAGTATTCAAATAAAGTTACATTCAAACAACCCTCATATCAATATCTAGTTAATTTGGCTCTATTTTTCAGTGCCTTCAAAATAATCATGTTATAGAACATATGTGCAACTAAAGAATTTGAATAATTGTATAGACATTAGAAAAATACAACATGTTTTTTGAGACATTCATATTTCTGCGTTGAACAAAGGAAAAAGAATTATATTAATAAATATACTATGATATCATAGAAGGAAATAAAATTCAACACAATGTCTACTTTGGAAAGAAAACATCAATAAAACACATGAAGTCATTTCAACCCTGCATTTTTCATAAAGGTGAAGAAATGGATATGTTATAGTTCCATGCTACAAATATATAGCTAAGTGTTCTTATAAAAATATAAGCACATAGACACTTGTCACACTTTTTTTTTTTCTACTTTGATGGGTGATGATACCTTGGAATTTCAATGAGATGCAATCTTCTAAGCCATTTCTTGAATTGGAATGTTAGAGAACTTTTGTCCAGACTGCACCTTTATCTTAAACAGGTTTAACTATCCAATAACAACAGTTTTGCAGTTAAATTTAAATGATTTACCAAGTTTCATTACTTTTCATTCTAAACAATGGAGTTCATGAAATTGACAAAAATGGAACTTACTTAAGCGACAAAGAATCTGAATATTTTACTTCATAAAAGGCATTGCTCTATACTAAATCCACAGACTGTTTATTACTATAACATATTTGGACAAATCCTTATTCATTAGCAATATAAACAGAAGGCACTGAACATGTTTTCTATACTCTCACAGAGAAAACTTTTTATTTAGCAGAAGGAAAGACAGCAAGAAAGCAAGATTCATCTGCTTCCATGCAGATCTGGTTTCTGCAAGTTTCTGATTACACTATACTCAAATCTATAGTACACATATCTGCATAATTTTGTTTCTTTCAGTAATCTAAGATAGCCACAGTCAGAAGCAAAAACGACACATATATCCCTGTCCCCTCTCCCCCATTCTAGATGGAGCAGTTAAGAAAAGTGGTAACATTGCTTCTAACCTATTGGCACAACCAAAGAAGTACTCTTTATTATCACTGTGCTCACTCTGTTCCAGTCTGTCACAATTGTACACCACTTGCATTCACAATGCCTTATGTGGTTTTGACTTTTAATACAAACATCTTCAAATACTCCAATGCAGAAATAATCAAATTTACTTCTGCAGGGACATAGTAAGGAGCAGACTCCTGTCATAATCTTATACAGAGGAGACTAACCAGGTTAGTAGTCTTTCTAATGTTTTCTATAGCATGACGGGTCCTAAGTTAGCCCTGTTCTATCACATGTAATGCACTTCCCCACCTTTATAACACAATAAAGACTTAAAAATCAAGCTAACAAAAATGTATTTGGGTACAAAAAGGAAGCAAATAGATTTTTAAATTTAGCCACACTGTTCTTTAGTTAAAAACAGGCAGGAAAGAAACAAATATTCCTTCCATCAATAACTACATGCTCTGCCAATCAAATCATTTATTTAAATTTAAAGTGTAAGCCCTTAAAATAGTTAGAATTTGCTAAGTTATCAAAAAAACCAATTAAAGCATTCATGAGTTCACTAAAAATTAACTGAAAAGTTTTTTTAAATCTTACCACTGACAATGCCATAGCGAAATGTCTCTCTTCTTAGCCACTTTAAAATTTCAAATCAATATCTCCTTGAAAACCCAACCGACTTTATATTCAGTGCTGCTAAGAATGCTACAGCCCTGGAAGAGTTATATTTTTAGAGAACTATTTAACTTATAGCATCCTGATTAATGTAGTATGTATGGCACAATTGAACCATGTGAAAATTACCAGGGGCTTAAGAAAAGGAATACAGTCAGTCTATTTTGAAGATATCTGTAACTCCTTTGTTGGAAGTGCAAAGGTACAGAAGACTGTTACTGTAAACAGAACAAATCCTACCTTCCTTTTCTTAAGAAAAGGAAATCTTTAAAGAGATCTAATTTAAGCAGCAGTATGTCATTCAGATTTGCTGCTTTAGTGTTTCTGCTAAAATCTCTTCTTGGTTCATGAGGCAAGGAGCAGAATGTAAATACATCCTTTTAATTGTTTGACTGAACAATCATCTGAATCTCAGGAAAAAAAGACAGAAACTTAGCAGTGCCATGACAGGTAAAACACATCACCTAGGTGCTCTGAGGCAATTTGATTTCTCACTTGTGCAGGTCTCACCAACAAATGCTTTCAGAAGCTTAAGTTTCCTCAGTTCCAGTGCAACCAGAGCAGCACCCTCACTCACACAGCTTTTAACAGAGCTGAAAACAAAAAGAAAATTGACGCATCTAGTGTGGCCTTCTAAACCCAGAGCTGATTAAGTAACATGGAATAGCTTGTTGTATCAAATATAGTAACTTCTATTGCAGCCTAAACATATCCTGTAAGCAGAATTTAAGGAAAACTTTCCTGAAGCAAGTAGGAATCCAGATGATGGATCCAGGAACATGTGACTGTTAAGTACCTGGTTGTGGTTTCAGAAGAGAACAAACTTCTTGCACCAAACAAGGGCCATGATGTGCACAATCCCGAAGTGTCTGTATACTAAACTATCTAAAATCTGCCTATTTGATGCAGAGCCATTTCAAGCTACCCAGTAACAAAAAACTGAATACCGATACGCCTGCAACATTACTCAGTTTTGAAATTGTATGAAATACCCCTGCCAGAGGTACAAGAACATGCTCTGTCTGCCTAGCACTGCTTTTTTGAAGACATGCTTAGGTGTCTTCTTTCAGTGGGCCAGATGAACATGATACATGCACACAAGAAGCCCCAGGTACACACCACCACCAGCATGTGGGCAAATCCAAAGGTCAGGTATGAGCCATTGATATTGTGAGGGTTTGACTGAGGTCAAGCAAAAAGAAAACATGGATAATAAATTTCATGGAAGCCCCGAGTTGGTGCCCTAACCCTTAATAAGCTCTTGTCTTTGAAAAGATGCCTCATGAAGGATTTCAATATTTTGTTTGACAGTACCCATTTTTCCAGACATGTGAATACTTATAGAGATGGACTCAGCTCCTACACCTAGTTTTAACTACCGATCTTCTCACAAGGAAAAAGCCTAATCTGTATTAAAATGAAAAAGCATAATCATTAGAAGAAATTATCATAGGACATACACGAAAGCAAGCAAGCAAACAAACAAACCCACACCCCCAAAAAAGCACCAAAGAAAAAACCCACAACAAGAACAACGACAAAAAAATCAACCAAGCTAAAAAAACCCAACAAACCAAACAAAAAAAAAACCAAAAAAACCCCACCCACAGCATACGTTCTTACAGTAGATCAGTTCTCCAGAATCACTTATCACGTATTTGGGCACATAAGAAATACATCAAAAAAAAAAATAACTGCAACTATTCACTCGTATATCCACTATGAAACAGTTATTTGCCAGGAAAAAAGGATTCAACAAGAAAATACCTCAAATTAAAAACAATTCAGTGCTCATCCATAAGCAGAGACAGCAAGCACACATATTACTATAAACATATTCCTTTAAAAGTAACTAATTTTCCTAGGTGTATTTTCATGTTAAGACACATAGATGATGATAACTTCCTCAGTCAAGAAATTTAAATGGGAGATACCTGGGTACAGTGTTTAAGTTATGTTTAGGCACTACACATGATAAAGTAACACTGAAATCCAACTGAGGATAAAACCTAAGGTAGCTGATGGTGCTCAGCATCCATTAAACTCAGGCTCCTTTAGTCCCAAGCTTGCTCAATCACCCATATTTCACCATTTCAGCCAGGGGGTTTGAATCCACAAAGCAGTGAATTTCCTAAGGTTGCTGTTGTTATTTACAATTCCTCACTGCAAAATGTTTCAGCAGTAATTCAGCAAATATCTTCTTCATTGAAATATTAATTCTGAGAAGATTCAATACTTGAAAAACAAAATACAGAGTTGCTCCAGAATCAATGAGCAACAGACCATCCTGGTAATTCTCACTAGCATCAATGGAAATTTTCTGTGACATAAGCATAAAGGAAAATGAAATACTGGACACAAAAAGATGCCCAAAAGATAGAGTGACACAAGAACTGGGGACAAAAATAAATATTTGTTTAAAAAATAAAATCTGACAACTGGAAAAGCAATGCATTGTCCTACAAAAAATTATGGGACTAGCACAAGAAAGATTTTTCCAGTCACTTCTGCATGTTTTCATCGTGTCACCTCATCTTGTTAAAAGACACTTTTTATATTGGAAATGTCAAATGCATTGAAATTGAATACAGTATCATTTTTCATACATGAAGAAAATTTGACTAGTGAGCAAAGACAGTTACTTTGTTGATTTTTCACCAGTCGTATACATGATTGAGAACAAATTATTAGTTTTACCTAATAAATATAAGTAAAAAAAGTACTGGTATTTCATTTATTTAGGCATCAGTATTTGGTTGCTTTTGACTCTCAATATTTAAAAAATGTGCTAAATGATGGAAAGCATAAAGTCTGATTTTAAGAGCCCACTGTGAACACGCAGTTCACAGAATCGTAGAAAGGCTTGGGTCAGAAGGTATATACAAAGAGTTACTTTTTATTAACAAAAAAGCATTCCCTAAATGCCAGTCAACCCTACTGCCATCACTCACAAGGGACAGCTGCCTTTTACTAATGAAATACCACGGATGGTGACTACTGTGAATGCCCAAGACTAAGCATGGGACTGTTCAAGCTACTGGAACTGCTGTGCATAAGCCGATGAATTGTAAGGCTCAAGCGTAATGGGTACCATTTTCATACAAGGCAGAGTCAATATATGTGTTCTTTTATTTATTATATTTTATAAACACATGTACAGAACACCTCAAAAGTATTGCAGAAAGCAAAAGACATGAATTTCGTAACAGTCCACCATGCACTTTAATTCCCAAAGCTTGCAAACAGAAGAGTTTTTGTCTTCGGTATTTTTCCATACTATTTACCAATTTTACAGAGAAAGGAAAATACATTTTCAGGCAGCATTTGAAAATTCTATGCCTGCTGTACTTTGAGAAAGCTCTCAAAGCACGATGACTGGCACTACCTAAAGAAGCTGCAACCTCCATTCAAATGCTCCACTTCCAGATACCATCCAGTAGGTAACCGCACACAAATATCAGTACCACTTGCACCCCTGAGTTGGCATAATGAGGTGTGTCAAAATACACCCACTGAGAGTCTTCCCTTCAGTGCCTCAACTATCATCCATCAGTTCTGCTCATTAACTTACAAAGCACTATTGTCTCAGGTGAATTTTAAGTCTTCTTATGAGCAATATTTACTAATAATAAATTTAATGTGATAATTTTAATCATTATTTATTACCCATCCTAAAAACATAACTGATTTCAACTTTCAACTTGTTGATCACCCAAATTTTCAACTAGTAAAACTCTTGGAAAAATTTCATTAAACTATTATGTAACAAATCCTGTATATTGTTTGAAAAGATAATTCACTTCTACCCATAATGCCATCTTCGTTTTAGCACAATAACCAATAAGACTAATAAGCCTTATAATTCTTTCACCAAATTCAATTCTTAAAATTCTTCCTCATCTCATATGCATAGACACATCTCCCATTATTTTATTAGAAATTGTTTTGAACAAGCACAAACATGAAATCACATATTTCTGAATCTTGTATTTCTGCAGCCCCTTCTCCAATAGCCAGCAATATCTAAAAGAACTGCTTTCTGATGAATGCTGTTTGGTTTTCCAAGCCTTTTCATTATTTAATGCATTTGACTATTCATCCTATAATCTTTGTTCTGTTTCCTTCATGACTATTCTACATTTTCAAACACTGTACTGACACTTTGAAGGTCACTTCTTATGTAACTAATATTACCTCTTTGCAAAAAGCAAGCAATGGATAGAAGGTCCACATACAAAGCTCACAGGCTATTCATGAAAACAACTCCAGAAGGATAAATTATAAGACATTTGTCTCAAGTTTCAGATTCAACTTCTGAAGCAATCATTGCATTTTGGAAAAAAACAGAAATCAAAGAACAGACTTCAGGACAGGCAGACCCAAACCTAGGAAGATTTTTAAAACACAAAGCTTATCCAGCAGCATCTCCCCAGGTCTGGAGCACATAAATTCAGGTTGAGTATTCTAAAGCAGGGAGCAGGTATATATTTGAAACAATTAACTGAAATTAATTGAAATTAATTTAATTTGATAAATTAAGTGAATTATATTAACATTATTATTATTATTGTTATTGTTATTGTTATCATCATCATCATCAACTTAAATAATTAACTGAAATTACAGGACAATATGGATCTTTCCAAAGAACTAGTATCATAGAATCATTTAGGTTGGAAAAAGACCAGAATATTGTTGATTTGGAACAAAGATAAGTTAATGCTGGGTTTGTATAGAATCTTCTGAAGGGCAGGGAAAAGGGATGACATTTGAACTGCAGTTCCACTCATGAACACAGCTGGAAAGATTTTTTTTGTTTTGTCAGAAAACCTGACTTGTCTGAATATAAGGTAAAGGCATCTACAAAGTAACTCTCCCTCTCTTTGATAGGGAAGGTTGGGTGCAGTGTGGGTGACAAAATCTCAAAGAAGTTGTACTACTTCTCTTTCCCCTGTAGAACCACTAGCCCCAAAGCAGTACCACCACAGGTGGAAGGTTTCCTTACCAGCCCTAGTCAACTCAGAAAATCCACAAGCAGCTAATTATCCAAGGTGCACAACTCCTCATCAAAGTTTTTCATTTTTAAAGCTTCTTTTGGGCTTCAAGGCAACAAGTTTGGTGTGGGACAGTATTCTTCTTTAGTATCTGTCATCCCACATTTGGCCTATCACAGTATGCTCTGGCAGCTTCACCAGTAGCTTCTACAGCCAATGAGAACTGTGCTACAAACTGCTAAAACTGTGACCTGATTTATAAAACACACTCACAATACAGAGTTTCCCACAAATGATGTGCAGTGTTTTCTTCAAGTTCTCTCAAGAGTCCTCATGATGCAGTCAGCTGGATTTCTTTAAAGGTGGCCTAATATCTTCTACCATCTATAACATTTTTTTGAACTTTTATGCTAAGACTGGATCTCAGAAATGCCAGGGCTTTGAGACAGATCTGTCTGCACCTTCTCTTTAAAGTGAACACACCAAAAAATACCAAAAGGGCTTTCAAGAAACAATGTTTTATTAGAACATAAGCTTGAACAAACTGTCTTCTGTCTGAAAACCCAGATTCTTTCGAGTGAGAGAGGTAAAATACAGCCATTTGAAAACAAATGGGTTTTTTTGCCCAACTGTGTCTTTGCAACAAGGACCCTTTTCCTCCAGACCTGCTTTGCACAGTAGCAACCTTCAATAGCCTTTATGGACAAAACAAAGTCTACTTGTTCTCCTCTGGGTCAACAGAAAGATCTCCCTGCTTCTCTGGCCTAGTTTTATGTCTCTTCTCTATTACTCTAAGAAAACTTGCCAAGTGCAAGCTCTCCAGTCATCTGTTACTGCCTGTCTGGCTCTTCCCTGGAAATGCTTCTTGCATGGTCAGGTGCTCTCAAAGAATCCTCTTCTCCCCTTCTGATAACTTACCCTGACCAAAAAGCATGTAGTTACCAACCGTGGACTTATCACAGCATGTAACATGCAAACAAAAAATAATTTTAAAAGACGCCTTGGACCACCATCTCATTTGTCACACACAGGATGGCAATGACCAATTTTTTTGCATGTTCCTTCTGTTTTCAAGGAAATAAGATGAAGTTTCCAACGTCACAAACACAGTAAAACTTGTTTAGCACAAAGGCTCTTTCTCTGCCTCTGAGGACTACACTCACAGATGTTTCCTTGCCTTGTTTGTTACTAATAGGGCACAGCTTCACTACTTGATTGTTTAGCCTGTGTACCTGCAGTGAGATTGGAAGAGGTCGGCTAGACACATCTTCTAGATCTATCCTGAACAAAAATAAGTAAAGTTAAAATACAGGATGCAGTATATAAAGGATTAAAGGACAGGAATAGAAATAGTAACAATCAACATTGTAACAGACAAATGGGTCTTGCTAAAAAACCCAAACCCTTGGGTTTACAGTTGGAGAGGGTTGCAAGCATTCAAAAAAAAAAAAAAAAAAAAAGGTATCAGCTCAAGATATATAAAAGACTTCTGTGTAGTGCGTAACATAGTAAGCAAAGTTGAGTAACTGAAGCAACTGCTAATGAACAAATCCCAGTAAACAGGGATGAGGTTCTGCTATTGGGACTCTTTGAACCACTGCTAAACCATATGCTGTTTAAGTTCCTTAACGAGGAGGTAAGAACAGATGCAAAATTGTTTCTGGAACAGAATTATACAGACACTGGCAAAACCCCTATAAAGTGTCTGAGTAGCTAAATCTAGGCTACTCTTAAGACCCAGGGTGAGTCTTGCTCTCCCAGACTGATGCAAACAGGGCTGCTATAGTTTCATAGACGAAATACAGACAGAAAAGCAGTGCCTTTACCAGCATCCCCATAAACATACAGAGCAGTCACACAAACACATGGACAGTCCCACCCCGTTTCCTCCTCTCCATCCAAGGGGAATCTCACTCTGCTAGAATCTCACCCACACCCTGCTCTTCCTCATCATGATCTGGCCTCCACACCCAAAAGCCCTTGACTTTCATTGTCCCACACCAGCTGCTGGGACTCAAATCTCTTCTACTCTCTGGTTAGGTTGGTCTGAAGTTCAGAGCATTCAGTTGAACCGTTTGAAGTTGAGAATTCACAGACACAGTGAAGATCAGAGTGCATCCATGCACAAGATAGTTAGAAATAGGATTTAATAAGAACACAGAAAAGAGTGCGGTGACCAAGCATCAGGCAGAGGCTCACCAGCACACCAAAGGGTCAGATACACACATGTGATGAGACTCTTTTATCCCTTTATTCCTCTATTTTTCCCATGCTTGCTCCTTCCCAATCCAACTTTACTGCTGCCTTTGGTCCTCACATTTACAGCTGCACATGCAATGAGGGTAGTAAACAAAATGGCAAGCTGTGTTTTCCAATGAGTCTCTTGCCCTATCAACTTGCATTTTATTATAACTTGGTATTCAAAGCATGAGACAGTTGTCCTGCCGCTGAAGATAAGTATCTGTAAAACTAACCAGCACAAGCTAAGAATTACTGCTGCAGCCCAGAAAGTCTCCCTTCTTTTCTAAGCACATTCTCTTTGCTGCACCACCAATAACATTAGTCATTATTTCTGTAAACCATTCAACCACACAATTCAGCATTTAAGAAACAATACTCAGGAGATAAGCAGAAATCAGCTCTAACATGTTTCAGGGGAGCTCCTGGGGTAAACCAGTTGCTTTTCAGATAAAAGCTTTGGGGAAGCAAATATAATAAGGGGAGGGAGGGGGAGAATATGGCTTGAACCTGCATGTTAGCCTTATCTGAAAAAGGGCCATCTGCAAGAACAGGGTTAAGTGCTACTGGTGCTCTTCTCCCTTCCCGATGACAGGCTGAAAGGTTTGTTAAACACAGAGGTTAATATAAAAAGCTTCTGAAGGCCCAAAGACAGTGAGCTTTACAACTTTTACAGAAATTCAATTTTCTTTCAGCTTTAGGTTGCTAGGTTAATGTTTGAGTAACGATCATACCTATGTATACTCTTCCAAATTTTAGATCACCCCAGCAATGTTACTTTTCATTTAAAAGCTCACTGTCATTGTACTTTCTGCATACAGTATTTTCTGAAAATCGTTCTGACACATGGCCGATTACTAATTTCCTAACTACTGATAAAAGCAAATTGTCATGATAATACTATCAAGGTGTGTAAACTGCTACTAAGGTGTTGTGCAGATCAGTATCTGCAGTAACACAGCACATGCAAATGACATCCATCTTTTGAATTAAACTCAAATGTCTGACAGTTTTTCACAGACCCTTAAGACAGAAAACAAAACACCACTATATTGCCTATGGCACTAAATCCCACAACAATACAGAGCCTTCTGAAATCCTGTCTGACATATCAGTAAATTCAGAAGCATATTAGCCTCAAGAGCCTTTCTGTTACTGGAGTAATTTTCTCCTGGTTTCATGAGTGTGAATAAAGATAACTCACAAGAAATCCACCTTATCTATCAAAAAGTGAGGTACAATACAAACAAAACAAAACAACTCCACAGATCTACAGAAGATGACAATATAACGTTTAATCTACTCTTTTGAATCAAAGCAGCCATCTTTGTCTCATCTGTTTGATACGTTCTGAAAGCTCCCTTAGCGCGGGCCATGTGTTGCCTCAATTCTTTTATTTCTACATAAAAACCTTGCTCGGAAATTACAAGCTCACCAGTATAATTACAATCAGAGTAGCTTCCCTAAAAGATACTT
>NW_008669731.1:51434-123777 GCF_000695815.1 Acanthisitta chloris
GGGGCTTTTTTCCCCAGTTAAACTACAAATTATTTTAGATTAGTATTCACAGGATTCTTCTTCCACAGAACCACTTCAGAGACCTTAGACAAGACTTGCTGAGTAAAATTTTAAGCACATCGGGGCCTGTGTTTCACTGATGAGCAACAGGATGGCTCAGGACCTTTACTCTTGAGCTCATGTCCCCACAAGCACTGTTATCCCAGCACAAAGGCACACATGCACCCCATGGCAACTACAAGACAGTTTTAGCTTTAAGGGATTAGCTACTGCACTCTCCGCAGGCTAAGTTACACACTTTGGTCAACCTATATTGTAACAAAACGAAAGATTTAAAACGGATAGAATAGCATATATAATTGGGTTTGCCACTTCACTCTTAAAGAAACCACAAAATAAACAAACTCCCACACCCAGAATTAAAAGTCTGCTTTGAAAATGGAATTTAACACTGGCCTACACCAAGATTTATATATGCATGTGTGTGCCTTTATCAGCTTGGACTACTGCCTTGGTTGAACTTTATAAAAGAATTAGAGACCCATTATGCCTCCATTCCTGGATTTCTTTTTCACTCTGTCCTTTTTTAAAATGCATTTATGCCTTTACCACAAAAGCAGCTGACAGCATTTTCTACAAATTGGTATATAAAGCCATATTTCACTTAGGTTTTCTCCTCTTAGGGATCCTGTTACACTTAGCAATGACAGAGAAGAATGCCATATCTTAGGAGTTCAGATTTGTTTTTTCCTACCTGATTTCCAAATTCTAAAGCAAGTAAGAAGTACTTCTTCTGTTATCCAAGGTCTAAGTTATATGAAAGCATTTCAGTAAATGCCAAATGCAAAAATGTAAAATTAAGGCATAAAGATTTTATTTGCTTAATGTATTAAATTATTAATTCAACATATTTGAAATATCACCTCTCAAATAAAACTCTTTTTGCAAAAAAACCCCAGCTTCATGGCATTCCAGAAAGAAAAAATACTTATTCTTGGCTACTTTATTCTCGACATGTTAACCACTACCGTACAATCTATCTTTAAAGGCTCTTATCTAGAAGAGATTACGTCACAAACTACATCACAAAGAATGAATACTGTGCAGGTTGCCAATTTATCTGTGTTTATTCACACAATAATTTTGTTCACTGTGGCAACCGGCAGACTTCCCAAAGCCATCTGCACACTGATAAAATGTGAATTTCACTTCTCATTCTTTTAAAGAGACTTTTTCCATGCCCCTGATAGAATTGGTTGAAAGTTTTGTACTAATATGGCTATTTGCTATGTCCTAGCGAGTCTCCACTTGTATCCACCTTAAATATAGAAGAAAATATCCCTAAACCATTTAACTGATGTACAAAATGAAATTAACATATTTACCCCATGGAACTATATTTTTTATTTCCTGCGCAGTCCCAGGTACTGTTTGATGTACTTATTTTCAAGTTCTACTATGCTAGAGATGCATTGAATATATTAATTTGGGTCTGAATCACTGAAGTAAGCCTTCCTGTTTCCATGACTCACAATCCCAGGAACTAAGATTGTCATTCAAGAGAACAACAGGATCAGGGTTTTTTTCCAAAAAGGAAAGCGTAAGACTCTAATTAACAGAAGGGCTTAACGATGTGTTTAAGTACCATTCAGGAAAGCACTTAGATACTTACTTAATTTGGCATCAATAGGATTAAAAATTGAGAAGGTACATGCATAATGTTTCTGCATGATACTTTCTGGAGTTCTAAGATCCTGCTATTGCAGGAACCTGACATTTCACAGCTTGTTTTAAGATTGTTAATGGAAATGCCATTGTATTAGCACACACAAATTTTAAAAATACCTAAGTGATACAGAAATCCTAGAGTTGATTCTGTGGGAGCTAATTTGACAACAAAGAACAGTAGCTAAAGGCACCTACTTAGGAGCTGCAAGATGTAAAATTATATTGTTAGATAAATTTACTTCGTATATTAGCAGCACATCTGAACTAACCTTTGCCCTGAGAAGGAAGCGCTAATTAATTCAGCAAAACTCAGACTCCTAAGTTTGAAACTACTTTTTTTAAAACTATTTAGGCAGTTCTCAGCAGACCTGTAATGCACAAATTACCTAAAGAACGTGAATCGTGAAGAACCATATTCAGCACCATTTCATTTGGTGCTTTCAGGTATATTTTATATTAATGGTGGCTGGTGGTCTGTAAGAAAAGTTAAGGCTTCATAGCAGTGCTCAAACCAAAAAAGTTTGGACAACACTAACTTAAACTCTTTAATTTTTTTTTAACCCCAGAATTTAATCCAGAGGTTATGATTTCAGGCACATGAGTGTTTCTGAAGGGGGAAGGATAAGTAATTGCTCTCACTGTTGTGAAAGGGGAATGTGTATACATATTTAAAATATACTGCAGGATAAAGCAGAATCAAACAGAAAAGAAACTAAAAGGCAACAAATGCTCTGTGCTTTTTTTCTTCATTGACTTTGTCTTACCTTTAAAAGCTTCTAGGCGAAAACTTGGACAGGATACCAGAATCCCCTAGATTTAATTGCATATCAGCCAAATAAGAAACTAAAGACCTAAAATTACCTTTCTTTTTTTTAATCACCCTACCCTTTTCTGCAATAATTTTAGCATGGCATCCTCGTGACCTATTATGCTTCTTCATGCTCCCCACGGACATGTGTCACTCCCCACTGAAGCTTTCAGGGGCATCTTCCCAGCAAGACCCAGGCTGTCCTGTGCAGCCACTGCTCTGTCCTTTCCCTGCTGGCTCCTGCCAAGCTGTGCCTGGCTGCTGGGATGGCAGAGAGGCCTCCCAATGGGGCCATATTCCCCAACAGAGCAGGGTGAGCAGTCAGAAGCTCCAGGCAGGTGCAAACAATGCTTGCCAAAGGGAAGGAGGTAGCACAGAATCCTCCTGCAAGAGGCTGGATCCTCACCCTCAGGCCAACAGGGAAGGAAATGGGATGCCATTTGTGCCCACAGGGTCCTCAGCCAAAAGCTCAGACCCCCACAGGAAAGATGGGAGCATTACACATGGCTCATTCACTGTCTTCCTTCCTTGCTCCTAGGATGTTATACTATATATACTATATATTATCTTTGTTAATTTTGGTTTTGTTTTTTTTTAATCCCCATTTCAGCTCTCTCTTTCCATCAATGGCTGCTGAAATGCTGCTGAGTGGTATGGAGCATCCCTTACCAACCCACTGCTACAGCAACCCATCCCTGCTGCAATGCTCCCTGTAGCAGGGAGGTGAAGGCTGAGCATGGCACAGCCAGGTTTTAACACAAATACACCTTAATGCTCCTGCCCCTCACTCAACATTAATTTGCTCTACATCAACAGCTTATTTCTGTTCCCTTGATATGAAGAGCCAATTGCTGTGTATAAGTAGGCAACCTGAGCCTTGTATCAAGGTAACCATGAAAACAGGCAGCGTAGGCAATAGTTTAGGTGTATGTCAAACCATCCACTAAGTAATGGTTCTGTATTTTAAACATTTAATGAGCAAACCAGTTTCCAAGCTGACATATTTACTGTGTCTGACTGTAGTTTAGTTTGACTATGATTTAAAGTCCCAATTCCATTAAACTTCCTTTGCTTGTCTGCAAATGTGAACCCCATAAATATATTTTCTGAAGTACTACAGACCTTTTGTTGTTCTTATGTTCAAAGCCTGTTTCATATAACCAAATAAGCTATACTTCAACATCATTTTATGGGACAAAAAATCTTCTATTATAAAACACTAGCAGAATGAAACAGAAAACAGAGTACATTAAAATATTAAAGAAAAATGAAAATTTTAGAGTGAATAACTGCTAGAGTCAATTATCCTTTACAGTATAATAAATACTTTGTGTTTCATTCAGACTACAACTTAGTGTCAAAAGCAGAAATGCACAACAGAGTGACATAAATTCATTTTTAGGCAAGCAACTTGGCTTTACTTGAGACTGCAGCATTTATTTTCTCTCACCTCACTTGTTGCCTTCTTATTTTGCCTAATGTAATTATTTACCCTAATGTTATTTTTGCTTGGTTTACCAAAACTAAACTTTCAACACCACAGTTTGTTCTCCTGGAATTTTTGCTGTGATTCTATGAAGCCTGACTACCTTAATTCTGTGAATATTTTCAAGTGCTTTAGTGATGAAGTTTCAACTAAATGAAACATATACCAAATCTTAGGGACTTATCTGCAATCAGGCCAGGAATAATCTGCCATATTAGTGGCAGATACTCAAACTCAAAATGTCACTTCTTGCTGCCCAGATATTTTTAAATCAGCTATTATTACAAACAATACCTAGAACTCTAATACTTAGACAAGATAAAAACAATATAGCCCCCCATTTTTCAATGTAGTGTGTTATACAATACTTTGTATATAGAAGCATTGAGACTCCAAGCTGCAGATGTAAAAAAAGAAAAATAAAAGGAAAAAAGAAAAAAACAGTAAACATTGATGGTAGATATGGCTCCATAAATACATTTAAAGTTACTTTGAAAATTGACTTGTTTTGAAATAGAGGCCCACTCTTCCAGCTTCCTTAAGAGTCCTAAGTCCCTTCTTCAAAAAGGCAGAAAATAAACTATAAAGAAAATCACTCCTCAGAAAACAGTCACTCTCTGAAGCAAACTGAAAAGCCAAGATCCTCAAGCAAAATGGAGTATTTGCTAAGTCTGCTGTGTTAAACTGAACACTTGAGCACTGCTCACACAGAACCACAGAATGGGTCAGGTTGGAAAGGACCACAGTGGGTCACCTGGTCCAACCTCCCTGCTCAAGGAGGGTCATCCTAGACCACATGGCACAGGACTGTGCCCAGATGGTTCCTGAATATCTCCAAGAACCATCTGGACTCTCGCTCACTCTCTATTACATTTATCATATTCTTCTACTCCTTCTTATCATCTGCTGAACACAAGAGGAGAGTTGAGAATAGTCTACTGGAAAGTGAATGCACACTTGATCAGCAGACATCAGCAATCTATTTCACATGTTGCACAATTAGGGATCTACAAGTTCAGAGATTAAGATTTAAGAACACATCGAAAACATTTGAATAAAAATTCTTGTCAAGCTATTTCTTGAAGATCGGGTGTACTTTACACAAATATCCTGAAATGCCTGCTGAGACACAGAAGTTACTACATGGAGCCCAACAAACAGATAGGCACTGAATGCTATTTATGCACTGAATGAATTATCTGTCATGCCCAAGAAGCTGTGCACCCCTGTCTGCATTTTGCTTAGAGTTTGCACTAACTTTTGTAACTAAAGAAGCCTGCTGAAAATTAATCCTCTTTTTACTCTCTTATGTAAGTCTCTAGAGATAGAGAGGGCTTTTTTCATCATTTGAAATGTACTTATTTTTAAAAGGGGAAAAAAATTCAGTTAAGCAGCGACATCACCCATTTCATAACACTCAAACTTGATTTTCTGTGCAGATTGTAACTCGACAGACTTTGCCATATGATGAACAATTACTAGATAAATGCATCTAGGCTATTCCTACTCTTTGCTCATCAGTTTGATAAGGCCTGTCATGATATAGGAGGCAAGACTCACTAAGCTTTAACAGAATGTAAGTTAATTCCCTGAAAGAATAATGTAAGGGAGATTTTTATTAAACCCTAATTACTTCTACTTCATTATCACTTCAGTAGGTGGATTGGTTGATATCATTATTGTAATGGAGGTCAGTGAGAATTAATCAGTCCAGTCTTACAAATATACTGCTTCCGCTCATCTTTTTATAATAGTCTGTCACCTTTTCATGTATTTCAGTAATAAAATTCAGAGGGGTCATAGCAGAAAAGTGAAAAAGCAGACTGAAAAGGGTCAACGGTAGACAAGCTCTTACTGCCATTTTAAAATAAAAACTTCATCCAGAACT
This sequence comes from Acanthisitta chloris, assembly GCF_000695815.1. Taxonomy (NCBI): domain Eukaryota; kingdom Metazoa; phylum Chordata; class Aves; order Passeriformes; family Acanthisittidae; genus Acanthisitta; species Acanthisitta chloris. The sequence goes on from NW_008669731.1 coordinate 57,345, forward strand.
TCTTCTAGTTGTAGGGGCTGGCAATATTGCTAACAAGAAATAATTTAACATTCATCCTGGTTTGGCAGTTGAGAAGAAGATGTTATAAATCTACTAGTTTTGCCAGAAGGTCGGGGCAAAACTTCTGGAATATATTCTGACAATGGCTACCTCAACAGTGACCTGTGGCTTTTCAAGTCTAGCTCAAGTAAGTAAACAGGAAGAACCCTGAATTTCTGTTTTCTCTAGAATGCTTTTTTCCCGGCAACCAAATATTAAAAAATTATTAGCACTAAAACTAACTTAAATTATTAGAATTTACAAGCCTGTTTCACTGATTTCAAAACTTCTGCACTTGATTAAAAAAACTGCTGTCTTGATACCCTTTGAGTAAACTTTTCATCAACAGTAGTCCATAACTGCTGTTATCCAATCCTTCAGAATAAAAAGAAACAGAGGAAACAAAAGGCCTAGAGAAAGAATAAAATCTCACAAAACTTAATTTCTTTTAAAACTAGAGCTGCTAAAAAAATAATTACTTTCACAAAAACCTAGGATCCCTAAGAGAGGATGGGTATGGTTTCTTTTTTTATAGCCACTTCTTTGTGTTATTAACAAGTACTGACATTTATTTCACACCTACAAACACTAGTCTAAGATTCTCACAGTTTATATGTCTAATTCTTTCTTTAATTTTCTGGAATTGTTGTCCTGCCTCACTCTACTTAGCATCTTTGTTCCATCAGGGATGCCAGTCTCTGGTTATCCCCCGATCATCTCCCCATGCACCTTCTATCTGACTGAATATTCAACAACCCAACTCCCTTTAAGTCTTCAACCAAATCACTTTGAAAGGACACTCAACATATTAACAGACTAAAGAAGCTAATTGTTGAATCTTGTTTCCTCTGCCTTGAATCCTGATTCCTTAATTTCTGTTCATAGGGGATACAGCTATCGTAATTTCTTGTGTACATAAGCATTTATACTGTCTGGTTTTTCCTGACTTCCTGGCTACCAGGAAAATTTCTACATGGTACATGGAGCCTTCAAATTTAATTAGAAATAAGTAAAATTATACAAATAGCAACATATACCTGACCTAAACACACAATCACGGTCTTAAAGCTAGAGAAAGCATTCCCATCCTTATATCCCTCAGGTATCTATCTACAATTAAATGTTCTAAACTATGTGTGAAAAGCATTCCTTAGCTTAACTAATTTTAGCCCTCAGTTAAACAACAAAATTAGTATTTCATACCTTTAAAATCTCAAATGGTTTTCTAACAGATGGAAAAACAGCAAATGAGCCCAAATACAAGCACTCTGGTTATTCTCTGTTGCATTTTTATTTCATGGCAGCTAAAAAAAAAGTCTCTTTTCTTCTTGTCTTTTTGAAAAGAGTAACAAACTAGTTCAGTACATTAAAAAAAATAGGAAAAAGAAAAAAATCTGAAAACACTGAAGTTTTTCTGAAACACTGGTAAAAATATTGCTTAAGGGTTTTCAAATGCCCAAGAAAATCATTACCAGGAAATTACTTTTTAATCAAGCATGAGGAGGAAAGTAGAAAGTATTTTATTCCCTATAACAACACAGCACATGCTTAAACAGTTAGAAAACATTGTTTATATTTCATGAGAGACAGTATCTCAAGAAATAAGTAAAAATTCTCTAATATTTCGCTTCCATCCACAGGGAGATTTAAACTCGTATTTCCCTGTAGCTTACCTTTGCTTACAAATTTCTAGCATAAAACAGGTAGTCACTCCGTTATTATTTATGATTTTTCATCTGTCTCAGCTAAGACAGCAACTACAGACTAACTGTTTTTCCTTTTGTACTACTTAGCTTCGCTGAGTTAGGTTACTAAGACCTGGAGAGAAACCCACAATCCTCAACCCTACCTGATTTTTCTCCTTTTATTAATTTTTTTAGTTGTCGGAGGATAAGAAGAAATGGATAGTTAGTACTATAATTATTTAACAATTATTTCAATACTTCAGTAGCACAGATAAGTAGTATTTTAGGGTTGGATGTGTCATGCAAGCTCAGCTAATATAATAACAGGGTAACATAAACACTCACTATTTTTAAAATATAGTTGGCATTTTAATAGAAAATCTATAAGAAATAATTTTGAACAGTCTACTAAAAGCTCTATATTTACATATTTTTCCTTATCTTTCTGCTTTGTTTTTCCATAGATTTCCACACAGTCATATTATAGCTTTTAGTCTCAAAATGGTCAAATTGATCCTAGGTAAAAATGGATCCCCAAGTCTTGCAAATCATTACCAAAGATGCTGAAAATCATGACTAGCACCCACGTACACCTTGGTCTCTAAAATGAAAGACTTGAAAAGGGGAGAATTAAAATTTCAATTACCAAAGAAAAACTTCAGCTCTTCAAAAGCAATCTGTATCACCTGATAACACTTAGAAATTTTTACAAAATATTTAGTATTGTTGGCAAGTAATATCAGAATATTCTTGCTGTTTCTAAGTGACTGCAGAGTAAAATTAATCTGGATAGAAACTTTCACATTTGGAGCACTTACACAACGCTCTGTCTCTAAACAGAGGCTGAAGAGGTGTAGTTCAGGCTTTGCGAAACAGAATTCCCTGAAGAGCAAGGACTTTTACCAGCCTTGCACTAATATAAAGAGAAACTTCACCTGAGTCAACTGTGAGCTGGAGCTCAGTGGAGCGAGAAAGATACGCAAGATTCAAAGCAACATCAACATCTGTCATCCTGTGCAGGGATACCTGCACTGCTTCTAGTGCATTTCTTTGTGATTACCCAGTGCTGAGTGCAAACATCTATAAAACGTCTGTATTTTGCCAATGCCTCTTTCATTATAGCTTTTTATATTTCAATGAAATTTTGAGATAAAGGTGATTGCGGACTTGAGTTCAGCACTGGCGTTTTGGAATGGAAAGCAATCCTGTCAGGAATCATAAACTAGCTTAAGTACCTCTTGGTTTATTTCACACTCTGCCACTGATTCATTATTTCAAGTGAGTCACTTAACCTGCATAGGTCAATTAGATTGTCTGTAAATTATGCAGGACACCACACAGCCTCATGGTTGTTATGAGGTGTTACTCATTTCTAGGAAAACATTTGACATTCTCAGATAAAGAGTGTAAATTTTATTACTGCCAGCTAATGAGAAATTAGCCTATGAGGGCCACACTATGTGCTATTTGTGGTTATCTTACACGATAAATGATTCTCCCAAACAATCAGCAGTGTTCAATGTCACTTTTCTCAAACCCTGCCTTGTTTTTCATATTTACAAGCTTTTACATTACCATGCAAGAAGACAGGCATGAGCAAGGACTATTGTCAGTTCACACAGAACTGAAACTGAAATGGGGACATAGCGTCCACAAAAATGAGATACAGAGTTCATTTTGTTCTGGAAAGTAAAACAAATAGCAACCTTTTAGTCATGATTAGTATGTCCTTGATTAATTTTCTTGTTTCCTGAAAAGTAAAACCAAATTCCCTAAGCAGTACTGAGTACAAATACTTAAGTTTACAATGTACTCTTATTTATTTGACAGGTATGTCAAAACCAAGACCATTGAAGCTGTTTATATGTGTTTTACTATTTTATTATTACTACCAGAAGCCAGAAACAGAAAGACTGTTTACTACACCGTAATAAGCAATATTTGGCATTAGCAGGCATAAGAGGTACTGAGGTCATCAACTTGTGGTATGGGAATACACTTTGATTGGTTGACTCACAGGAAACATCTTGTTACCAACACCACCTTCTGGGCTTTTTTTCCCTCCTTGTTTTAATTAAAACAGGAACAAACTATTTTTCAGTTTTGCTAAACAAACAGAAAAAAGATCAGACTGACAGAAGAAAGTAAAGGTCTTTTCTCAGGAGACATTTTTTGATGCATAACCTTTAGCTTCTGTAGGTACAACACAAAATTTTGTTAAAGTCAAATGCAATAGTTTTTTAAATGGGCAAAGAATTGTTTCAACTATTATTGATACACTATCTGTTAAGCAACATACCAGCCAGACACACAGAAGCTCATCTAGCAAGCATTTCAAGGCCTACCTCTGCACCAAAATTGCTTTTTAAGCTCTATAGACCCATACTGCCACTAAAGGCAATTCTAACATTTCTACTGCGCTCTCCTATTTCTGTCCTACAACGCTGCACTGTAAGCTGAACCAAGAATCCAACCGATATTCTGTTTTCTCTGCTGCTGGGTTTGGTTTTTTTATACTGCTCAGGATGTCGGAGGTGGTGGTGTTAGATCCACAAGGACACTCCCAGGCCATACTGTCCCACCTGTACCCTGCCCCTGTCAGCTCAGTCTAGGCCCATCAGTCCCTGCCCCAGCAATGCTGGAGGAGTGCCTGTCTCCATCCCTGTCTCTGGCTGCTTCTCCTTCGGCTCCTGTCCCAGGCCCCTAATTAGACCTGGGCTTCTCTTGGATCCCACTAGCATGATGTTATTCCTGTTACTGGCTCTGTTGGCTACATTCAGATGCTGTGAAACTGCAGCCTATCAATGAAGACACAGTCAGTGCCAACCTTTGCTCCTTACCAGGCAAGAAATGTGTTACTCTACTCAAATTAACCATGTGTGAAACTACTGCCTAAAAACCAGGCTTCATCATAGCTAATCCATAGGAAATGATAATAACATCTGTATTTCCACTCCAGTTGTACAAACCTCAGTAGAAACCCTGTTTGTCAAGTAAGATAGCACTTAAAGAGCTATTGCTTCACGTTTTCTGCAAAAGCAGTTACAACAAAGTCACCCACTTCCATCACATTTTAAATGTTTGCAGTGTAACAGTTAGAGAGGCACTTCATTAATTTCACTGGGAAAACTTATACAAGAAATCTATCCCTGCCGTGATAATCACCAATCCTTTATCCATCTTAAGAAAAATATTACGGCCCTCCCAGACCCCATGCTCATGATAGACCAGGAAAACTGACAGGGATAAACTGATAGAGTCTACTTCCAAGAAAGAAAGTAACAGCAGCATGAACTATCACGTTTTTTTCAAAGGATGATCTTGTAGTACAGGAGCTGAAAGCATAGCATGATTGTGAAAGGTTTCTAAAACCAGGAGCTATTCCACTCCATTTCAACATGCTGAAGAAAGGTGTTTCAGAATTAGAAAGGTAGATTCATCTGACAGAATCCCAAAAGGTCTCATTTCAACTTTATATTTTAACTTAATTCAACTTTATATTGCTTCAGCTTTGTATAAAAAGAAACTACCTGAAAATACCCAAAAGAACTGCTCTGGGAATTTTAGTATGCATTAGACTTGAATGAATGTTAACACACAATCTTCCAACATCTTACTGGATGTTTCATTTTTGAAATGTTTCCTTCCTTCCAAATTCTGTTCAGTAGCTACCAATTCTACTGACCACAGAGTATGATTTATCGATCTGCCCCACTCAGACTACAACATTATCTTTGTTTGCTTATCTAGCACGGTTTCTTGAACTAGACTTCAACGATAACTGTCTACGGACAGAGTGCTCACTAAAAATATTAAGCAATTTGCCTAACACCAGCAAAACCGACCCAGTACCTACCATGAGAACGTAAAATATGTATGTACTTCTTCTATTTTCTTATTTTCCAAGCACACTTTTCCAGATGTATACGGTATTTGCCCTTTCCCCTCAGCCAATCTAACTCTATATGGGTACTCCTTTGTCCTGCTTCTGATACAATTTCTTATACTTAAAGGCAGTTTCCAGAAAATGCTGATTTGGTCATTTAAAAGTTTCCTGCATCCTTAAACAACCAAGTATTGCTTTACAATATGATGCAGTTAACGATAAAAGCCTAAAACTCCAAGAGGAACCAACCTACCTGTGAGCACTAGATCTGAGCAGCATTTCAGCTCCTCTTGTCTCTATTCAGAAGTACTGCAAAATACAGAGGGGAACTGCAAGAACCTCAACTGTGGCAATACTAGGTTGGACCTGATGTCAGTCTATTCTAGCAGATGGTATCTTCCCTGTGCCCAAAACAGAAGCCCTTCAGAGGCAGAGGCTATGAACCCCTGTGTCAGGGTGGCCTGACACAATCCAAATGCCAAGTTAGTATTTTCCTGACCTCTAGTAGTCAAAAAGAACCCCCAAAGAAACAGTTTTATAGAGGCAGAGAAGCTAACACACCCATCTCAGGGACACTATGCAGCCATATGGTACACACAGCTTCATGGCCTTGAATTTTTTCCTTCAGCTATTTGTGTGGCAGTATTTAATATTTGTTCTATATTTAGAACATCAATATTTAAATATTATGCTACTTAGTTCTAAAACAGTTTGCATGAAAGTAGTTGATTTATTGTTTTAAAGACCACGATGGTTTTGGTTAACTGAAGTTTAGTTTTTTAATGTTTTGGGGACATATTTTTAAATAAACCTAATATTCCACTCTCAATGACCAGAAGTAACACAAATGTTTGGAAAGTGCTGTTATCTGAATGCATAGAACACTAAGACATGTTGTGTCTTCCTTGTAAGGAAACAAAAAAAACCCCAAAAAATCCTTCTCGCAAAGGAATTTCAGTAAAATTAGAAGTACATTCCCATTTGAGTCTCAAAGTAAAAATATTTCAGGGATCCTTACAAACCACTTGGAACTGCCAAATAAAACTACGCTTACACTTCCTCAGTGTAACAGAGTTATAAATATAATCCTCCCCAAATTAAGGTAACACTGCTATAAAGAACAGGCTACTCTTTGTTTTTCCTGAAAAAGGCCGTGAAGGCAGAGGGATGAGTAGTAAGGGAGCAGGAGAGGAAAGAATGATACATAATAATTATTTTATCATGTTTCCTGCATAAAAGCTTATATTATTTTGAATTACAACAATTTATACTCAAAATACAGTCCATCGCAATTTAGTTGTGAGCACTTGGCTATATCTAGCCTAGCACAAGACAAAAAGGTTCAGGTGAAGTCCAATGATGGACACAATAACTGTAATTCAGCTTCAGCCCCTAGTCAGAAACAATGTCAGGGTTTTTAAGTATGCTGTCTTCACAACTTCATGATAATGTTTTGCCTTATTATAATAAAACATTACTCTTTAAAGAAAAAGCTTTTTAAAATTTACTTAGAAATTTCACTTTCAACAATGAAATTTGGTTCTTGTAGAAGACCATGAGAATAGCTGAGGCAAAATACTTTTTGATAGCGTAGCAAAAAATGTACCGAACAAAGAAAAACAGCAATTAAATTTTTAATTACCATGCTATAATTACCATGTCATGTATAACAAACTTCAGAACTCTAGACAAAGAATATCAGATAAGGGGGAAACTTGGTGTCATCAGCTATTTGCACTTAATTAGCAACAAAAAAACTGCAGAAAAATTTTATCAGTTTCTTAAAACATGCTTTTTCAGAATTTAATCTTGACATGGAAAGAAGCAGGTGTTATGAAGCTTTGTATTAAGTATTGAGGAATGGCTTGGAAAAAAACCAGACTAACATTATTTATCTTGCATATAAGTAATGCATCTGTGTGTGCAGAAGCCAAGTGAAACTGAATCTCTTCATGTGTTCATTTCAAAGTAAAGGCAACTACCTTGCTCAGAATATCCTGTGGCTCAGCAGATGTATTGAAAATCATCAACGTGGTTATATCCAATTGCTAGTCAGGCCTTCCGGAGTCAAAATACACGCAGCCATAAATATTAATGTGTGTGCTTTTCTAGACCTATCTTCAAATGTTCCATCAAGTTTTCTTTAAATGAGGAAGAACATAAAGCAACACATTTTAATAGGCAAAGCAAAGCAAAGCTCAGGCAACTATTAGGTAAAAAAGAATCTCCCAGAATCCTTTAGGGAATTTGACAGTCTGTGCTTCCCTAGACTCTGCATCATTGATATGTTTAAATGCAGTACACCAACAAAGCTTTCGCTAGGAAATGAATCCATGAAAAATAACAATCCTTAGAAAAAGCACCTCGAGTTAGAGGTGGCAAAGAGAGAAAATTTGGCACACACTAAATAAACACGACAGCTGATGTAAAATGTAAGACCCATGTGTGGCTGGAGGATTCAGCAGAATTTAGAGAGGCGCTATGAAGACTTCCTGAACGCAGAAATCTCATGTGCATACTGAGCTTAAAGCAGAAGGATGAGATAATTAAATTCCTGTAAATAAATATATATTATCCCAGGAAGGGAGAATGGCACATGAACTGTACAGAATAAGAACAAGAAAAGAATCTCAAAGCAACAAAACCTCAGAATCTTGAAGTAACAAGAATGAATAAATGTTTTGGCAATTAAAGTTTGTTTTCATTACAAAGACCTGTCATTTAACAAATGCAGTACAAAACTTAGAACTTGAGACAGGGTTCAGCCATACAATAGTATTGAAAAGCAAAATAGAGGAAATTCGTACCTTCATCATAAAAGCAGCCTACCTATTAACACACAAAATCGTGGCCTCAGGTAAGATAATTTCAAGTGCTTTTCTTTTCAATATGAATAAAATTCACAAGTGAAAGAAACTAGACGACCTGAGATCATACCAGTGGATTTTCTGTATTTTATATGCTATATTACACAGCATAGGTTTTATTCGCCAAACACAAAAGATAAATAGCAGCACCACTGCAGTATCAATTTTTATTTCCATATTACAGGTGGCAAAATCACTTTAGTAGCTTTTCCAAAAGACTATTTTCATTTGAATGACAGCAATATGGGTTAATAAAAGATCTCAGAGGAGCTCTTTTCTGGAACTTTAAAGGCAAATTCATTAATGGGAAACAAACTCACAAAACTTTTTATTTCTGTCTGGCTAATTTCACATGTGTATTGCTAAATATCTTCCAGTATATCATAACAATTACAGAATTTAGATTCCAGAAATAAAGCAGTTTGGAGAAGATTTCTTTATGACCCATTTTCTGCTGAGTCAGAACAACACAGCAGTTCAGTGAAACTGACCTCTACCAGCTGTAAAGCGGAATAACTTGATAGAAAAGCACGCAATTTAGCCTGAAACTTACTGCTACAGACAATGTCAAATCAGAGTTGGAGGCTTTTCAAATACTTGAAGAGGCTTGAAGAGGAGACAAGATGAAACCAAAGGGGAGACTGGACAAGGTCAATTAACACAGATATGTACCATCAGCAAAACACTGTTGTCCTACTGGTGATGTACAAATGTGAAGACTACACCTAATAAAAAACCATTTGTTACATGTAAAAATCCTAGTGAATTACTTCACTGGTAAATATAGACCATATCCAAGGTGTGTGTTCCAAGGGATTTTTCTTTTTTTGGGGTTTTGTTTTTTTTTTTTACTCGAACTTTATACACTTCTTCATAGACTTGCACAGGATGTAAAATGATCTGTTTTAATACTTTATGTTAAGTTAAAAGTACAACTGGATATAGACACACTAAGACATGGGTAATTTAAATTCAACAGGCACTATAATATATCCTTGCAAAATATAGCTTTTCCTTGCTGTAACTAAAATAATAATTAAATTCTTACTAACTATGTAATTGTTATTACTGCTACACTAAAAAGCGGGAAAAAATCTTCCATGCACTCAGTAAAGCTGCTTACATTTTGCAAGCCATGTGAGTAAAATGCCTGAATTGACATTTCTCCAAACAACTTTCGGCTTTCACAAAAGTGCCTCACACTAAAATTAAACATGGCAAGAAAGCCATAGCACACGTAACACCTAAATATGATTGCTGAAAGATACTACATCTTTTTATGCACGGTACATCGATTCATTTCCCCCATAAAATTTCAAGGCAACAGGCTGCCTTAAATTTCACATAGCACATTGTGAACTCATGAAGGGAACGTTGTGCTGTTGCTGATCGAGTCTACGCTCTGAAACATGATTACTCTTTTGCTTCTGAAACAGCTACTGCTGCTATACAATGAACTTCCAGAACTCTGGTAACATCTTCACCTTGTCCCACCTGATGATTTTTAGATTAATCAGTTCCCAGAGGCACTGGCTAAAGAGAAGGTGCACAATATCCAACTGATCTCCTCAGAACAAGGCCACCATCAACTATCAACCCATCCTGGACCTTTCAAAGGTGTTTCATTTAATGTGTGGTTGCTTAATAATGAAACGTCATATGGAAATGCCAAGAAAAGCAGCAAGTTTTACATCCCTTTCTTCAGGTACCCTGATAGCTTCTACAAAAGTACCCTTCCTTATTTGGGACACAGAGGAGTCCAGAATCCTCATTTGAAAGCCTGTCCTTGCTTTCAGTTTCTTTTTGGGATACCACTTTTAAGGCATCGTGACACCACCCTTTCACAGAGCAGTACAGCGGTAGGATCCCTTTCCTAAGATGTGAAAACCACAGGGTAAGTGCTCTCTGCTACTCAAACAGTAATTACCTTTGATTTCTATTAACTAAAACTTGCTACAATACTGTAGAGGTGAAAGACTGGACCAAGGACTTGCTTCTCTTCACCTTCTGTCTTCCTTCCAGAACCTTCTCAAATGCCTGAAAAATCTTAATTTCTCTTCTACAAACTGATTTCTCATGCTGATTTCTTTTCTACAATAGCCCATGTGCAGAAAGAGGGCTAATGATGAACTTAGGACCTCATCTTGAGAAAGAGCCATTTCCTTGCAACTCTAAGATACGACTGTAAAAAAGCATCAGAAAGAAACACCTCTAGCTCCTTTGAGCAGTGGTCTTATCATACAGGCCTTGTGTAAAAGACAATTTCCTTCTTTAGCAAATTTCTACTCCCTTCCTTTCTTCTATAACTCTCACCATATATGTAAGAGAATACATTAAGGATCATCCCACTGTCAATATGTCTTTGATCTATTTCTTGTGAAACTGCAGGAGACAGAGATGCTGGGAAGAACATTTGACTCCCAAGTTCGGGATGGTGGCACCATGTTCAGCTGCACAGGCACCAGGCACTTGAAGAACTCCCCTTCATTACAGTGTGACTCACGTGGTGTTTAGACAGGGGGAAATGACATAGGAAAAAAATTAAGTAACAATAAAGTCATATTTGAACTTAGTGCAAAATCATAGTATATGAAGTCACTGGTGAGTATCGGTGGCTTCCATGTTCTAATATGAATACATGTGCATTGAAAGTGTTTTTCAAATCTTTAACACAAGAGAAGCACAGAACTGTGATCAACGGCTTGCATGCAGTTATCACAAATATTTGATATTATTAGCTGCTGCAACATTATGACTTAGATAATTACCTGCACCTTTTTTCTCATTAAATGGCTGTGTATATCATCACACTTTCAATAAGGTCCACACAGGGTGGGGTTTTTTTCTTTCGAGCTACTGAAATGCAGATGATTAGAAATATTGTGACTTCTAGATGCAGCAGGCATTATTTCAGCTGGTGAGGGAAGTAACTATTGGTTTAACACTGAGAACAGAAGTACTGAGCTCTTTAATTCAGCTCATGAAGTTCATGAAAACCTTTTAATTGCTTCTTCTCTGACTCTTGAGTACTGCAAACATAAATAAGGGAGTAAGACTGTGTCTAATACGTTGGGAATCAGGTTGCTTCAAATACCAGAGGACTTAAATACAACACAAAAAAACCATCCATTTTGTTTGTGCACTGCTTGCTCTGTTGCCACATTTGCAACGTGACAAACTGCCACATGACTTTTGCTCAACTTGGGAGCACAAGTCCAGAAAGTGTAGACATCTGGAAGCATTTGAAGCTGCATTTGAAGCAGAACTTCTGGATGGCTGTTTATAGGCTCCTAAATGCACTGCTTTTGGCCAAACCAATTCCTTTGATTGAAAAATTTTTTTTTTATGCCCACACACTAAGTGAAGAAACTTTACTTTGCAAAATTTTAGCCATTTTCCAATATATTTCTATTGTGTTTCAGATTTTAAAATATTACATAGAGCATTTCATAGGCTTTATAAAGCTTAATTAAGTAACTTAAACCACATAATTCTCTGGTAAAAGGAGGAAGACAAAAGGAGATGCTAAAAACACATTGTTTTTAAACTGCGATGAAAGTATCAGCACACAGACCTGTTTTTTGACACTGATGAGGAAGAAGTTTTCTTTATCACTGTCTTGTACTTCAGAGTCATTTCAAATTCAACTCAAAAAACAAGTAGTCTGTGAACGACAGGTTTGCCAAATAGCTTTCTGATGCAGCATTTAATGACCTCTGCCTCAAATCACTCAAATCAATGACTTTTTGGCCACTCTTACTACTTACAGCTACAGCTGCTAACAATATACTACCAGTCATCTATGCCTGCCAACAAATTAAGTGCTGTATGAAGGGATGAAAAAAATCTCCCATAAACCTAATTGAGACAAGAAATCCCTCTTAAATTTCAGCAAAAAATCCCTTAAAATAATATGCCATGAAAATTATTCCCGGAGGATTCGTAACATTTGTGGTCCTAAAGAGGAGAGATGGAGTCCATCTCCAGCTCACTGGCATTTTAACTGTGCCTATGACTACAATCTCATCATTTAGAAAAACTGTCTTAAAAGATAAAACTTCAAACTCGGGAAACAACTGACTTAGGCCCTGAAATGGAGGCAGTCACGTCCCACACTTTAAAGTCTGTAGATGCAAGGAAAGGTTTTGATCCACTCTTTATTAGTTTCTAAAGGGCAGGATGGATGAGAAGAAATCTAATGGGATAAGCATGAGACTGAAAAAAAAGCCCTGAAGACTGCAAGAAATTAAGAGGCTTTTTTCCAGTAGATTAATTACTAAACAAGAAAAAGCTTATTTAGGAATACTCTGATTATTCTCCTTCCTCCTGATCTTGCAATGTAGTGAGTGCAGCTCCTAGAGGAGTATCTGCAGACTCACTGTTTATTCACATTCCTCACATGCTTTTTACTGGCCACAGCTTTGCTTGAACTGGTAAAGCATTTTCACTCTTCAATAGAAGAAAACAGCCAGGCAAAAAAGCACAAAAACTGTATTGCTACTTAATACAAATCTGCTAAAACTGGAGCAGAAGAAACCCATGGCAGGGTGCAGTAACATGCCTTCAGCACGGAGCTGAGTACCCAGGGAACCCTATACTAAAGCATGTGCTACTTCATTTATATTACTACAGAGTCCCAAACTGCCCAGATTAAAGCTTCCTGAGGTATATTTACATGTCTTGGGCATGTCCCCAGGAAAGAAAGTTTACATTCTTCACGTGGTCTTTTCCAAACCAAGAGCCTACACCAGAACTAAATGCATTTTTCTTTTCCAGACCAATATTCCACTTGAAAAATGCCAGTTCACCAGAAGGTAATGCAAAAAAATATTTTTTTACTGGCTTTACAACTTGAAGCACTTTGTCTCTCTCCTGTTGGAATTCTCTCAGCTCACCTTCCTTTCTCCTGCTGGGATACTCCCACCTCGTCTGAAGAAACTCCACATGAATATTCCAGGAAGGAAAAACAAACACACAAACAAAAGCCCAGTTATTCAGAGTGTTTTTACTTTTAATTTAGCAAGGAAATCTGAAACTAGATTCTGCAGAACTTAACCAGCTGGATAGTGGATGGCACTATGTGTGGAAGATGGGGTGGGAGACTGTGTTTCCAATGTGTAATAGTAAAACTTTCTAATCCTAAACACTTCTGCTGTCAAGAAATCCATTTCAAACCCAGCTTCAGTGTCTACCTTATTAGGTTAGCTGCTTCTCAGCATATATGATGGCAGGTGTTAGATATAACCTCAGCAGAGGAAACGTGTCAGCAAGGTAAATGAGTTAGGCTAGAGGACTTGCGTAGCACTCTGTAGCACTACATGGTGTTACAGAGAATTACCCTCAGCAGCCAACTTCATCTTCCAGGCTGCTTTGAGAATACTCTGGTTTAATGAGAAGTGACTTCCCAGGTCTTTCATATAGCCTGTCTGTCTTCTGCAGAAGAGGAGTGTTCTGCAAACATTTTAAAAAAGCCATAGGAGTTAGGCTAGAGGACTTGCGTAGCACTCTGTAGCACTACATGGTGTTACAGAGAATTACCCTCAGCAGCCAACTTCATCTTCCAGGCTGCTTTGAGAATACTCTGGTTTAATGAGAAGTGACTTCCCAGGTCTTTCATATAGCCTGTCTGTCTTCTGCAGAAGAGGAGTGTTCTGCAAACATTTTAAAAAAGCCATAGTTTATTATATCATCATTTTCCAGTCAAACATCTTTAAGAGATATTTATCAGCTACTAGTGGTTCTAATACAGTGTCTCCCACTTACTCCATGAGTTGTAGCATGTTCTGCAATTTTGCACTCAAATATGAGAGGGCTGCTGGAAAGCAGAGGAAAACAAGAAAAATGATATCCTAAAGTAACAGTTATAAACACTACAGAAAGCCCATTGCTTCAAATGAAAATCTGCAAGCCAGTGATCTACGTTAGGTATTATAGCTTCATGAACTACACTGTTCATGTTCAAAACACTTTGTTCTACAGAAGAAGAAAAGAGTGTAAACTAAAAGTCAAATGTAGAGAACATCTACAACAGAAGATTGAGTAAATTATTAGCACTAACTTGTCTGAAAGCTATTAGGCATGTAGGCAAAATGCATTAAAATAACTCGTCTAGTTATTAAGCAAGCTAGGAACACTGTCCATCAGTGATCCAGAAAGAGAGATTCTGATACTAATTCATCTTCTCCTTCCCTTTGCAAGAATGCTGGATGCTCAGTATTTGTCATAAACCCAGAATTCAGATGCTGAAATCTGTAAGTCAGGTTAGAAGTTCCAGAAATGACCATAATATCCCTATAACTTATTAGAACAGGCAATATCTCAGACACAGCTGGTGGTACTATTTTGATTGTTGAACACACCTCTTAAGCACACTACTCACTAAGTCTTTAGATGTGTTTTTAAAGCAGGTAACCCCTCCAGTGCCTACACCCTAGCCATGGCAGCACAGAGTTACCTGGGTCCCTACTCAGGTGGTTTGCTCAATCTGTTGCTCCATATTAGCAGCAACTAGTATTAACTTACACAGTTAACTGGAAACTGGCTTGAATGTGTCAACATGAGCTGGAGCTGCTTGCCAAAAGGCATGTCCTTAATGGCTGCACCTATTACCTGGATATACAGCAGTTCCAGGTATAAAAAATTCTATGAAAAAACCTTAACTTTAACACAGTGAGCAAGCTACAACTCCCACACCTTGATAATGCTTTAAGGTATCCCTGGATAGCATTCAAATGAATTAAACAGCTATTTAAAGTAATCTGGGGGAAACAGGATTGAGTAAGAAATGTATTTAATTCTCTTCAATATGAATGTAAATAGAAGAAAAGCATCCCCACTAACATAAAACAAAAATGCAATGCAGCACTGAAACACACTTAATGATAAAGTACCCATCACAATGGAAACTCAAAGAACTATAACTTTGCATGGTAAAACACTGCAGTTGGCTTTAACTGCATAGTTGCCAACTGATCGCTTTATCTGTCTTTTTAAAAGGGATCACAACTCTTCTATGCACAATTAAACAACAATGTAAATTTTTCACACAACTACTTCGCAGTCTATAATATAAAATACTCCTTTGAATCACTGTCTTGTTTATAGAATATCTGCTAAGCAGTGCACGTCTGGTTACTAGGTATCAAAAGGCCATTTTAAACCATAATTAATGTAAGCATCATAAGCATTTTCTGCAGACATTTCATAGGCATTGCTAAACATTAAGCAACACTGGATATTTAGAATACAAATAAGCATAGTAGGCCATTCAAGAAATCACATATAACCATGAAAACCATATACTATCACCTCAAATAGCACAAACAAAATCCTCATCCTGGCTTTGACCAGCACTACATTAAACACAGAAGGCTTCACTGCACGAAACATCCTGCAAATTTGGATTTGAGCTATTTTAAAATGAATGAAAGGCTGATGTCAGTGACTTGTTGCAAATGCAGTGACATTCCCTCAATGGTATCAAATCAATCACTGCATCAAATAAAAATGATGTTACTGTCCTTTAGAAATCAGCTGGAACTGTGAAACACCATCGAAAGATTCTACACAACCGAACACAGTGTTTCTTAAAAAAGTAAGTGGACGTGAAGAGAAATGATATCCAGTAAATGCCAACTAGAGCAGACTCTTGACAATATTTGTATTTCTTAATCTGCAAAATTCTAATTGCATCACTGTCAATGATAACTTACTGTAGCAATATATGAACTAATACAATGCACTCAAATATAAAAAAAAAATATAATTATTTCTTTCCACAGGACACAGTCCTTCAGGAACATACTGCTCCAGTGCAGGCAGCCCAGAGGCCACAGGTCCTGCAAGAAGAAAACTTGCTTCTGTGTGTCAGCTCCTCTCCATGGGCTGCAGCTTCCTGCAAGGCATCTCTACCTGTTCTGGCGTGGGGTCCTTCACAGGCTGCAGGTGGATCTCTGCTCCACCATGGACCTTCATGGACTGCAGAGGGACAGTCTGCCTCTGTGGTCTTTGCCATGGGCTGCAGGTGCTCTGGCACCTGGAGCACCTCCTCCCCCTCCCTCCTCACTGATCTTGGTGTTCGCAGGGCTAGTGCTCTCACACATGCTCTCATTCATCTCTCTTAGAGCTGCTGCACAGTGTTTTTACCCCTTCTTAAACATGTTATCCCGGGGTGCCACCAGGAGGTGCCCCGTGGCAGGTCCACTGGAGCCAGCTGGAACCAAATGTGTCCAACACAGGGCAGTCTCTTGTCTCTACTCACTGGGGCCACTCCTGCAGCCCAGACCTTGCCAATAGAATAATCTGCTGTTTGGACATATTTTTCTGAAGACATCTTTACTGGACTACAGCTAGAGAGCTTACAGTTAGCTGTAATTGTAAACATGTATTATATAAACACATTAATATCAAACTGCTGTAGCTGTTCCATTGGATAATGCAAGATGGCATTAAAAATTATTAGGTGTTTCTATAATTATAGTTGCTAACACTGTTATCAACACACATTCTTGGAACAGAAAGACGAGAAGACAGAGGCTGAGAAAAGGGAAGAGTTGCTCTTCCTACAGCATTTACTCCATCTGAGTCACAGGACACTTGAAACAGAAGAGCAGTGGATTAACCACTCTCATTTAATTCCTACAAACATATACAGAAATACATACATGTCACTGCTTTTTGGGTCTGTTTTAACACATTTTCAGACTAGTACTGAGACATTAAAAGTCATGCTTTTATTTACCAAGCAAATTAGAGCACTAACACCCTACTTACTTTAGTAGCTATAACTTAATATTTCTCTGCTACAGTAACAATCCAACAGGGATTAAAGTCCCCTGTAAGCAACACTTTTAGAAACTTTTTATTATTACCTTTGATACATTTTACCAATTTTCCTCTAAAGCAAGAACTCACAAACAGTTGTTAATATTGACAAACATGTAAACGATAGTGTGTACATTAAAGCGTGTACACATATGCACGAATCTTATATGACATTTCTTTTGTCCCACTGAAATAACATATCAAGCCAAAACATTTATCTATCTGAAGTGCAGTTATGCTCTCAACAGCCTCATGTGGATTAAAATAAATCAAATGCCATAACTAGTGTGCTTCCCCCTGACTGCCACCAAATTATACAAAATATTATATATCGACATCAACTCACTCACTGGAGCATGTTGCCTGAAATTAGGAATGTTACGTGCATTAATTTTTTTCTACTGACAAGGGAGTACTGAACTGAGAGTTCTTGTTTCAGTCTAGTATTACAACATTGTTGCATAAAGCATTTTGCTTTCAAGCCAAGAATTCCCCACAAACCATTAATCTGAGATGTTCTATTCATTATCATTTGAAGTTATTTCTTCTAATACATGTAGCTCAGAAACTGCTGACAAACTACTTGAAATCATTTTTTAAGTGTATCACATAACCCTCTGGCTAAGGCTAACTGAAAACTAATTAAAATCATTAAGATGATGATCTGAACAAGAACAGGAAAAAACTGTCTAGATGAAATTATGAGGAAAAATTAGATACCACTTGACTGAATTGTACCCTTGGACACACTGCTTCTCATTTGCAAAAAAATGAGCATTTCTCTCCCCTCTCAAAGGGGTTTTTGACCTTTTAAGGCCCCAATATCCTCACCCCTCCTCAGACTAGCTCATTCATCTTCTGACCCAGGGCTCCCAAAGCATATTTCACTTCATTTATGGGCAGAAATAAAACATCCTAAATAGTAAATATAACTTGTTATCAAATTTAATATCTTTTTTCTTGATCATCAGAACATTATTTTAGTCTTCTGATAAAAAGACAGGAAGACAAAAAAGAAACAAGTTGCATGACATCTGATAAATAAAATTACATGTATCTTTTTCCCCTCTATAAAAATGCCAGTTCCTAGTCTGGATTCTTGTCACTGGGAAAACAAACCAAGAATCTTCAACCCTATGGTCATCACAGGAAAGAACATGGACTTGAACCTCTTCTATCTGCCAAGAAAACTGAACATCACATACCAACAACTGCTTTCACAAAATCCAAGTAGGGAGAGTAATGAATGAAATTTGGAATAGAAAAAGAATTTCCAGCAGCATGATTGAGAAAAAGAATGTATATCTTGTACCGCAAGCCAAGATGACTGATAAACTATGTGTGTTAGCTCCAACTTGAGAAACAGTATTAAGCACTAATGAAATAGTCCAGAAAATGTTTAGCAGTATGTGCCAAGACCACTGGACGAAAGCCAGTTTATAAAAGGAATTTGAAAGAACCTCCTTTATCTGGGATGATGAACTCAATCTAGCATGATGATCCAAGTGCCAGGACTCAGATAAACTGAACATTCATCTTGAAGCTGGGAGTCCTGCCTTCCCCAGAGGAAACAAAGTGCTAAAGGAAAAGGTCCTTCAGTTCAGCCATGAGCCTCAGACAAGATGTTGTCCACAACACAGGGCAACATTGATAAATCTACAGTGAGGACCATGGAAAGCATTTTAACAAGTGAATTATATGTAAGGCTGATTGGTGCATATCATATATTAGTACATTTATTAGTCACTATTGATCAGTCCATGTGTTCAGGCTTTGTTTATACAGTCACTTCTGAAGATTCACAATGTTTATCTCCTAATTCACTTATTCCAAAATGACAACTCTTAAAGAGATCTTACATAAATGCCAAAGTCCATTATGGGTCCTTTAAAGACCTAACTGAAATGGATGTGAAATACCAGGACATTCATCTGCAAGGTCTTTAAGTGTTATGGATATATTTATACTAAATTATGAGGCTAATGCGGAAGTCACACAATGTTACAATCAGTGATTTTATGTAGTGGTCTTTTTGTTTTTCCTACTTTTACATGACACTAGTCACAGGAGGCTCAGTCTATAAAAGCCGAAGCAGATGCTGAGCTGGGCTGCAGGCAATCATCTCCCAGAGATGGAGACCAGTATGGGGGGAACTTTAAAGATGCCTAGGTAAAAACTAGAAAAAATAACAACTGGTAAATTTTAGGCTAGTGAGCAGTTTAAAACCAACAGACTGATTTTACATATTTGTGTGGGTGAAGTACTACAGGAATGACTGTATCACCAAAGTAAGTTTATAGTTCAGCAGAATGCACAGGTTGTTTCTATGGAATGAGGTCCAACTGCATGCAGCACACAAAATACATTAAATAATAGTATCACAACTGTCTTTTAAATACAACAAGCATAATATCATTGAGACCCTTTGTTTTGAGATACCTGTGCTTTTTCTCTCACCTTTTTTTCTCTCTCAAGTTCTTTTCATAACAGAGTTTTATTAATATCTCTTTGAATGAGAACGCTTAAGGTCATCTTTGGTTTATCTCTTACTATTCCTTCTTCCTTTGAGTCTGAGTAGTCCTGTCTGCCTGTTTCTAGTACTATTTCAAATTTGTTTTCATGCCACCATTCTGTGTTCCTTCTGCCTACCTGGGTGACACCAAGTTTCTATTTCTACTTTCTAACCTTTATATTCCCCACACAACAAGAGAAAACCTCTGATTTGCAAAATAACCCTCACAAAAATCATTTGGAATATCTAAGTATTGCAATTAACAAACAGATTTAGATGAAGCAGCATTTTAATAACAGTACTGTCAAGAAATGCTGAATAAACACATAAGCTTACACTAAAGTACAAAGTACAAAGCAAAATAAAGACCAACCTGATGGCATCCCCTGACCTGAGGATGGCTTTATCGGTGCATTCACCTGATCCCAGTTAAGATCATCATCATCTGACTGACTATAGCCACAGGAACTGAGAGGCTCATCGAAAGTACAGCATCCTGTTAAAGAAACACAAAGACAAAAATTAAACATATCATGCAGATAACAGATTCTGAATCTTTAATCCCAACAACTGCAACATTGTTCAATGCAGGCTGTGACATTTTTAAACATCTTTTAATACAAACAATTACCTATTTATTAACCATCAGTTTCTAAGAGGACATAAAACCTTCCTGTCATAAAACCAAAACCTCAAGGGTAAAAGAACAGATTTAGAACTGCAGACAAATTTTCTCTTACAATGCAATCATCAGTTATCAGAAACAAACCAACAAAATAAAAAGCAGTAAAACTCAGAATAATAAAGATTGCATAATTAGCATTCTTTAGGGAAAACAAACTATTCCTTGCCCAAGGACCTACATTTTAGAGGAAAACTGTAAGGGTGGGAACATCAGCTCCCATCCCTGTATCTTGGTTTCCAAGTAAAGGAAGGCCTAGGTGCTCCCAGGTGTGCTGCACTGCCAATGGTTACCAGCATGGGAGCCTGTGGGATACAGCACATCTACCTCAAAATGTCCATCTATGCCTAGCCTAAAACTCTGTGAAAGAAAATGGTATTATTTCCTCTTCTTTTTTTCTTCTCACTCTCTTTTCTATGTAATTTAAAAAAGACTAACATATTATAGAAGCTCACACTATCCCGATCTGGAGCAGGGAAAAAGTAATGTCCCAAATTTAGAAGAATGGAATCTAACATTATCCACAAGAAAACGGAAAAGCTTTGATTTTTTTCCTGTGTCACAGAGGAAATTTCTCCAGCTTTTTTACATCATTATCATCTAACAGGAGACTAACACAGGCTTATCAAATTCTGTTTTATTTGATGTTTCACTCCAGTGAAGAATGACATCTTTCCTATTTGGGAAAATAAATGTAACACTAGTCACAGATATTTCTGTCCATATTAAAGGAAATTCTGCAGCTGTTCAAACAAAACTAAACTTTAGGGCCATTCATCATCTTGTTCATAGGCACAGTACACTTAGCCTTGCCAAGCTGTATTAAAATAGGAAACAGAGAAAGGCTAGCTTTAAAAATTACTTTAAAAATCTAAATTTTCCTAGAACACTATAAATGGCATTACAGAACACCTTATCAAAAAGTAGATGACAAAATTTCATTATACCTGGCAAACTTCATCTAACTGAACTCCAGACTTCCTAACAGCTAATCCAAGGGTATATTTGAGATTCATGGCAAGAACTTTACAAGCATATACTCTTCAATACAAATTATTTTTATATACAATCACCAAATAATTTCATTCTTTGTACTCTTACCACTGAGAACATTACATTGGCCTTTACAAACATACCATGTTTGCCCTGCCTTTGGATACAGGTCATCCTATACTATCCTCTGTTCTGAAATACCTTTCTATAGGAAGTCTCTGTTAGATCTAAGTGTATGAGGGAAATTGGCACCTCTGGACACTGCATCTTTTGGTACAAATGTAAGTCCAGAAGATTCAATTAGATAATACACTGGGAACAGAAAACCCATTAAAAAACTCACGACTCCAAACTCACCTCAAGGGTAACAACAGATATAAACTCTCTCCCCTGAAGTTAAACAAATTCAGAAATATAGGAGATTTGTATAAAGCATATTAAATAACATCTGCAACACTTCCAGAGGGAAAGTTTAGAAATTTAGGCAGTCCTTTACACATTTGTTCTAGTACTTGCATTACTTGCATAAATATTACTTCAAACTTCATAAAATACGTCACGAGCTGAGTTTCGGACATAAACGTTACACATCAACTTTCACAGACCTATTTGCGCTTTTTTTGAAAATAAAAATAAAAACCCAGAGCTGAAACGAAAGGCAGTTTCCTTGCAAAAGTACTGCAAATTTAGAACATAAATTTAAATATCAAGTTATGCAGTGTGCAATGTAGTCAAGCTTGGCAAAAAATACACACCTACTTAAAACCCTGGCATAAATCAGGGTTTACAAGTCAAGCCAGGGCTAATAAATGTATGGAACAGCTCCCACACCTTGTTACATCATACATATCTCTAGTGATAAGAAGACAGAAGGGTTTAACGTTTCTTGCTCAAACCCAGAAGCACAGGCAAGCACAGCAAAATGTCCAATATGGAAAAAAGGCATGAGTTGTGATTCCAAATGGTTAGCAAAGATTTCCCCCATTTCTCATGAATTACGAAGAAGTCAAAAACATGGTTAAACAGAATGACAGTTCTACTTGTCTAGACCATTTGTCTGTCAGCAAAGGACCCTTCTCACTGCTCTTTTTTCTTCATTTCTCTTTCAAGTCTATAGCTAAATCACTCTGTCAGGATTTCTGGGGTTTTTTCCTATCTTTGCCATTTACATCCTTCAAACATTCGTCAATTTACTATTACTGTAACTTTCTCAAAATGAGTATCTAACATTCACAGCTGGTATATGAAAAATTTTAAAGGAACTTTGGAACTCCTCACATTCCTAAGCCACTTCCACCCACGACTAGTAAGGGAAGTGTAGCAGTTATTACTATGAGTAATCAAGCTGTACAGTCACCTACCCAGAGAACTGACCAACATACAGAAGATCTTTAACAGCACAGATGCCAAGTCATGTTTCTTTCTAGAGGCAGTCACTAAGGATAAGATGAATACAAACGAAGGCTTTGCACAGACATGACTTTTTGGAAAATCTTTTGTAGATTAAAATGGCATACACGGCACATATTGCTACTGGAAGTAGAGGTGAGCTTATAGACTGGACTATGAACAACACAGACTATCTTACTGGCACAAAATGAAACACACACACACACAAGCTTAGCCAAATTAGCCAAGAAACAATTACTGTAAATCAAGGGTCATCCACAGTTCTAATGTCTTCTGCCTGCTCTCTAAAGTTCTGACCCTCACATCTGTCTGAAAGAGGAAGTTCTCTAGAAATGGGTTATAACATTTCACAAACCCCTATACTGGCCTCTGCTGAAGCCCTCCCGCAGCCTTCTGCAGTGCTTCATCTATTTTCTAGTCACGATGCTCTTACTGTACAAGGTTTCCAGTTCATAAAATGTTATGGACACATGGCATCAACAAGGACTGGTAAAATCTGAGCAATTATCAGTGGTCTTTAATGTCTCTCAACACTGTACTGTTTTGAAACATGAGCCACTGCCAAGGCAGGCAGTTGTTTATAATCAGCTAGCACACTTGAGAAATTCTGCTCATTTTCACTATTAAAATTGATAATAACAATCAAAATACATATTGTCTGTTACACAGTTTAATCAAGCAAAGCAATTTCCCTGCCTGCTATACTGGCATCACAGTTTGGATAGCCAAACTGTATTTTAAAGGATGAATTCTGGGCTGACTGAAATATTCATAAGTAAAACAAGAGATATATATCCCATTAAGATTCTTTGGCTCATGCTGCATTTTGTAGATATTTTTGGAATCCTAAGAGGAATTGAATTGACAAATGTACAACATGCAACACAGTCTATTATGGCCTATGGCTCTTTCAACTGCAATTATCCATTTAACCATCATGAATCCAGTTCAATATAACCACACCACTGTCTAAATGTAGTCCTTTTTGGATGCTTCTATTTTCATTTGGTTAAATTACTTTAGATCTTGAAAAATTTATGAGCTTAAAAAAGGAATATAATTCAAGATGAAAGCAACCAATTAAAGTAAAAGGGATAAAGGATACACTACATTTTTTCCTCATGTGAAAAAGGTTTTATTCAAACTATTTTGTGTTTTACAGACTATGGCATCCCTTATGAAGCATTCTCAAGGAACACCTTAACAAAAACTAGGATAATAAAAGACAAAATCAGTTAAGTGACAAAATATAACCTAGAAAAGAGTTCAAGTTATGCTGGAAAATGCTTTATTTTTGTTGGTTTGATATACTTCAAAGATCTCAGATCAATATGTACTTTCCATTAAAAATTTGCTGCCAAGTGTACAAGAGCTAAAACCTGTAATTCTTATGACTGCTAGTGCTAGCTTTACAGGGAACTTAACTAGAACTGATGCAATGGCCCTGCTTTGGGATAGAATCAATTTTTTCTTGACACCAAGGCCCTATGGTTTCTGGTCTGCCATAGTACCATGAATTCTCTCACAGAATAGATGAACCCAGAAGATGAGTCTACTGAATCCCCCGTTTTACTAGTATTCCTCTTTATCTTATTTTAAAACTATTCTGAATTCTGCTATCTCTGTATTCCAGTTTCATACTGGACAATTAACCTTAAGTACAATGTAGCTATTCTATGAAACAGAAATACAGATTTTGATATCTGGCCTGAAAGCTGGACATCTAGACTACATGTCATATCAGGGGTCGTGGACAATGCAGTGACAGATGCATCTCCTGTTAGGCAATGAATCTTTCCTTTCTGTCTTACCAAAATAAGAAGCCTCTGCCCAAACCAACAATATACCATTCCTCAGCCAACAGCATTCCCTCCTGCCCTCATGAATACCTCTACATCCAAGAGCAGTGGACCCAGCACATCACCTGGACAACATACCATGGCAAATAAAAACTTAAGGAACTGAAAAACGGTGACAAACTACAGTTGCGACGCTTGTCTATACTGTGAATGAGCCAGGTTATCCCCAAGGGTTACTGCTCAGGACAATCATCCTATCTGGACATGACAATCAGAAAATGATCTGAGAAACACAGCATTAGGTAAATGGGATCCTGAGCCTCTAAGCTGATAAACCATCCCATCAGAGAATAAACAGCTACTCATTTGGGGGCAGGTAAGGAGTCATTAAATGCAAAATACAAAGCTATTCTCAATTATAAACCCGCTAACAGAGGAAGCAATAGGGGGAATCAACGGACAATTTTTAACTTAAAAAATAAATTAAAATGCGGCTTCTAAACCTGTACCACAGGTCTGGTTTGCTCTGCAACTTTTACTATAGATAGGGTGATGCAGAAATTGCCTAATAAAAAACTGTTTGCTTCTCTGAAATCAGCAAATGGTTGAGACAATAAGGCTTCAAGTAATTACAGCTACAAAAGTGGACAGTGGTTTGCCTGGATTCTGCTTTGCGTGTAGATTCTATGCCAAAAAAAGGCTCTATCTACCCTTTCGGAGGTGTTACGGTATGTTGAAAGGACTTTCCACACATGGTAGCTCAGAAATAGTAAAACTAACTCTTCTGTGTGCCTCTGAAGTACACACAGAGCTGCCATGCATCTGCAGTGACATACACACACCAAAAATTCTTACGCAGGCTTTACAAGTGAGCCTTCAACAGTGGGTAGTCTGTTTTAAAATGGAGCATTTATTTTCTCTCAAAATATACCAAGTTTTTCATTCCTACTACAGGCAAATGTTCAGAGCTCTAAAATAATCCTGTAATCTATATTACTGGTCAGGGAGTCTGAAAAACCATGTGCTGCATAAAGTTATCTAATTTAAAACAGAATCCGCATTTTGTCAAGTCTACATAATGCATAGGGCTGAGGGAGAAGAGCAACAGGAAACAGATTTTACAATTAGAGAATTTCTCTGATTGTGGCTGTGCTCAGGAAGGGTTTTGAAAGAGGCAGAAGATGGAAAAATTGTCTGGAAAAACCTCATGAGCCAGAGAAAAGATGATAAGGTAAAAGTATGTTTTGCAACTAAGAAAGGCCAGATATCAATTTTGCCCCTAAGGGAGAAAAACAGATAAAAAAAATAATACAAAAAAAGTCCTAAGACATGTGGAAAAGGTGGTATGAGAATGGTAGAGAGTTCTGAGCTCATGGACACAATTCCAGCAGTATCACAGATGACGACAGTATACAGAAAAAAAAATCATTTCAGGTAAGTATTTAAAGCTGTTATTTACGACACTTCAAAAGCACACTGCATGTTCATAAAACATTTACAGTTGTTCCCTCTGTTCTCCCTCTTACCTGACAGAAACTGAATCAACGTAAATGTTGCCAAAAATGTTTCAGTTTTGGTGACACAGGACACTGTAGCAAGGTTGAATTTTATGAAGACTTATCTATCAATTCTAGCTTTCCCTGGAAACCTCCACACATTTAGGGAATGTTTTCTAAACAATCACATTTGCCTAATTGGTACTGAGAAAAATTTAAAATTTTCATTCCTGGATTTTACTGAAAAACTCTGAAAAATAAGTTTCCTCTCAAAATGTGCATTTAAACTCCTTTGAGCTACCAAAACATAGGAACAGACACCACTCACCAAGGCAAGACACTGAATAATGGCTCTGAAACAAAATACAATCCATCTTGTGTAAGCAAATAGTATCCATACATTTGTGTAATTTTTGTATCAGTGAATATTTATGAGGCCCATTGGAAAATGGGTGCACATTAATATTGTGTGAGCAAACTTATTTCTGGCATTTTTAATGCCAGGGTGTTTGATTTTGCAGTATTAGAGATAGCTTTTCTTAATGTATGGCATGGATTATATAGGCAAGTGCATATATATGTTACATACACAAATTATATCCCTGCTGCAGTTGTCATTAGTTAGAACATCTACAAGCGAAACATTCAAGCGTTCCATCCAATAAAGAATGCACAGGATTATGTAGAAAAGTATTTAGGAAACCCTGTTTTGAACGGTTAAACAAGCATATTTGCAGAAGTCATCAGATTTTATGTTTTAGTTCTAGGGCAGCATATCATGCTGAGTGTTAAAACTACTAGCTGGTCTTCCAGTTCAACACAAATCAATACTAAGAGACATTCCTTCTACAAATAGCTGCTACAGATAAATTTTAGTGGTTGGGTGAGCTTTGTGATTTCTCTTTTAGTTTTCATTTCTATTTTGGTATACATACCACTGTCCTTTCTAATTATTAATTTAATGCTTAAATAGAATTCCAGATTAGGGAATTCACTTCACAAATGCATGTTATGATAACTTTCTTAGAAGAGCCTTATTAAAACCTCCTTAAAAACCCCATATGAGAAGTACCTTGGAATGACTTTCCAAGAACAACTACAAGTCCAGTTTTTAACATCTATTTAACCTACAGATGTATGTACCTTAATAAAAGGTTATACTGGGCATACCAGTTGCAAAAGGGAGACAGGTGATTTATATTTTTATTGGAGCTGAGTGAACCTGATGAAATTCTGGACTGTGGTCAAAACCACTACAAGAATGAATAAATAAAAGGCAGATTTCCCATGTATTTTGCACCTCGTTTATCACAAATACGTGACAAAAATGTGCTTAAAAATGCAAAAATATCTTGTATAAACTGCCTGAAATGTTTCAACATAAAGCTTTGACCTACAAATAACTAACAAAAGGAAGCTTCTTTTCCCATATTTAAAACAGAACTAAAAATTCAAATTATATTCAGGCAGCAGAATAAGTCTACTGAGAAAAAACAAAAATGCAACTGCACACCTATTTCACATAGTTTATATTGCAGGATTTACTTGTTTATTTTTTATAGCTACTGCCCAGGAGTGCACAAAACCCCTTTACTAAATGTGTAAAAGCATTCAGTCATCTTGGCTGGCAAAGGAAGCAGATGCTATGGAACAGAGATATGGGAGAAATTACTTTTTCCTCATTTACTTGAAACAGAGGCTAGCAAGGACATAACTGGGAGGGTGGCATATACATAGTGCAGTAATATATACAGAAGATAACAATTAGGCATACTTTCTTTTGACACCATGCAGCACTTCTTAATGGACTTGAAATGACACCTCTGTTTTCAAAAACTACAGTAAAACACATGAAAATGTTCTTTGTACTCTTTTCTAGGGAAGAAAATAAAGAGAGGTGATTTTCAGTCCAGCTCCCCAACCACACACACAAACACACTACTTGTGAGTTTGAAGCAGCCTGCAGCACTTCACCCTTTCGTTGGCCAAGGGACGAAACACATACCATAGGTATCTCTTTTTCACTCAGCATCTATTATTTGTGATTTCCTGTACTGGTAACAGATGCTGCTGGTATTAATTTAATTGTTATGTAGAACGCATCTCTCCCTTCCTCACTTGAATTTTATTGCAATTTTACCTTCACTTCTCCTTTCAGTACATTGAAGAGATCTATCACCAAACATGCCCAAGCATGTGCAACTGCAATAAAAAAGAAAATATCCAAACAGAGTAAGAAAAAACTAATTTGATTTCTTTTTTTTCTGGTTTCATTTGCTCCTATAGAGCCAAAGCCTAGAGGAAAAATCCTAAACTGATTCCTTAGGCAAAGTGCTGCCCTAACAAAGGGTAAGCTCAAGAATCACTCACCACCATTAATCTCTCAATATGGTATTTATGAGGGATGTAAGCACTTGTGCTGATCTGTGGGAGATAAGCAAATTTCAACAAAAGAAGACAGCTGTCTGCTTTCAGTAGTTTCATATTAACATCACTTTTTTAACTGATTATCCAAAAAACTGCTTAGTCCTTCTCATTTCACCTCACCCAAGTACCCCAACATCTATGTAACTCACTAAAATACAGAACAGTAGAGACCCCCCAGAAGGATTCATCCAGGGGAGGGGAGAGAAAAGCCGGGGAAGACATTTGGATAGCAACACAAAACTGTACAAGCAGAAAACAATACAGAACTGCACAGATGATATTTAAGAAAGAAATGCATATACTGGAAAATCTGAAGTGAAATAAAATACCACTCTGAAGGAAGGAAGGAAAAAACAGGCTGGGGAGGTCCACTTCCCTCTCCCCTCCTCCCAGCTGGGAGGTAGGGATTGAAATGCGTGTCTCACAGCCAAAATTTATCATAATAAAGGGTCTGCTCACCCCAACACTATTTAAAACACAGTGTAACCTAAGAAACATACAATCATCAAGACTGTCATTATGAGACCACACCAAACCATTTCTCTAACATCTGTTCAGGAAATACCATATTAGATTTTCAGTTTGTCATGAGTACAAGCCTTTTCATGCTACATCCATCCTAGGGCTCTGGGGAAATACAGCCTAATAAAAGACAGTCAAACCACCTTTTCCACAACCAGCACTGCCAGCTATTCAAATCACAAAGCCATTAAATTCCCAATCCCAATGGAATCTGCTTTTCACTAAGGTACTTTCTAATAACTTTGAAAAATAGCACTTTCTTCTTAAAATTAGTAAAACCCAACATCTTCATTCTCAGTTAGAAATTGTGCTATTCAATTATTTCCCCCTCAAGGTTTTTCCCCACGTTGTAATGGATATGCATGAATGAATGGATGTGAATGAAGGCAAGGATAAGCAACACAGTAAGCAGCCACTGTTCTTTTGTCTATGGTTGTGCCAAGAGTCATACATGTTTGCACAAAACAAATAGCTATCAGCTGCCATTTCATGCTTTGAAACTACCCAAAAAAAAAAAAAGGCTATGTTGCTTCAACACATTTTTCACACAAATTTACAACTCAGACTGAGCTACAGAACACTTACTCTGACTGAACAAACCGAAGTGTTACTTCCTAGGTCAATGTTGCTTTGTTCATTCCTTGCCTTACAGCATTAGGTAAATGAACAGACACTGACAAACAAACCTCCTGCTCTCATAGAATACTCAAAACCCATGATATTCTAAATCACTTTAACTACTGTGTAACTACTATATCTGTATCTGTTAGCAGCACAGATTATATCAGAATAAAAAGTTAGAAGCTACATTCTGATTTTAAAGCTCAGCATCATGTTTTTCTAAAGTCAATAAATACAATAGAGCAAAACAGTTCAAAGCCTTGAACAGATAAAAGCCAGCTCTAAGACAACGGGCCCACCACAAATGTAAAGATACCACAGCTAGACTGTTAGTAAAGATTGAGTATCCTCAAAGGGAGACCTAAGATTTATTTCTTTCCCAGCTTCCACAACTTTTACAAGCTTAATACTGCCTCTGAAGTTATCAGATATCAGGACTGAAGACAACCTGTTTTATCAAAATCCAATTTTGATTGCTGAGAGATTAACTATCATTTCATCCTACTATCAGGACATTCTGAGCTGAGTAAATTTTTGGTTTGGGGTTTTTTTTTTGCCTGCTGTTGTCAAAAAGCTACTATAACATGCTATTTATCTCTACATAAAGGGATTTCTTTGAGAAACCTGACAGCATTCTTCTTATCTGCCAGTTGAGCTTTTAAAATGTATCTTCACCTTTAAACTCTTCAAGCTAAAAAACACAAGTGTACTTGAAGCTCAATCATTCTCCCTGGTGCTGCTCATTTTTAATGAGCCTCTTGTCTTTATGTCTCCCAGCAGATGCCACAAAGCAATCTAAGGTGATGTGAAACCAATTCTTGACGCTTCTTCAAACCTTTGTCTTTTTGAGACTGAAATCTTCCTGCAAAACCCATATGGGGCTGATGGACCATTTCAGTCAAACCAAATTTCACTTATTTACCACAAGCCCCTACTTAGAAACTCTACTGTGGATTGCTTGTACACACAATCTGTTTCCAGCTTTGAACTTCACAAAGGATTTAAGCAGTCAATCTCAATATCATTATAAATCCAATGTGCATTACTTGCTCATTGATTGTGAGAAAATAAAAGTTTGAAGCTTGATTTCAGGGCTAATCTTTCCATTTGCTTGATGAGTTCTGCAGTTGTTAGAGAACACTTAATGCATCCTGTTAGATAACAGCATATTAAGCTTGGATGAGAAATACAGACTATTCAAAACACAGTTCTAGCTTTAAGTGAAGAACAAAGGCAGTGTTAGCTTTGCTACTCTCAAGAGTGTTTTCAACTATGCCACAATTAAAAACAGAAAAAACCCACCAAAAAACCCCCTAAATATTAATCTATAAAGTATTCCACAACATCAAAATATTTATAAAAAGACAATAATGTTAAGATGAATTTTGTAATTCTTCTGCCTGATATATCAAAAGGTTATACTCTACTTCATAAATGAGCAGAGCAAACGAAAAAATAGAACACTTTGGTATTCATCCCCTTCCTTATTAGACTACCTTACAAATGGGTTTTGTCCCTATAAATTTTAAGTGAAATCATTTATCATTTTATTAAAGAGCTGTTTATGTTCTGAGTTTTAATGAGTGTACTGAGACATTTGAGAACAAATGCCATAAAAGAATTTTATAGGTAGAAACAGATATTGAAGCCCATGCAGACCCTGCCTTGCTTGCTAATCCAAGAATTCACCCAAAGAATTATCTTTTTCTTTTCTTTGTTTAATCTGTCAGTTTTCCTTCAGGTGAGAAAGGCTGATACTCATTTTGGTTTGTTTTTTTAAATTAGCATATATGCATTTTCCCATGCAGCGACTGTGAACTGCTACAGATGCATCCCCAACCATTTAGTTCTGTGTTACAGCTCTACCTACTCGATCAATAATTCAGGAAAATATTCATTCCTGATTTAGTTACTGCTGTCAGTGTAACTCTGTGCCTGGATGAAAAGAGAGCAGGACCTCCATCTGGAGGTTTTACCTGTGCTGCTCAATGAATTAACCTGTAGGAGGTGCCACAGTGATGAAGCAGTCAAAAACCTCCAGCAGGCGACTTCATCACACGGGTAATTAGTTCACTACATCAATAACGCCTCCAGTCATTAGCAGTGCTATGGCTGAATCCCAGGTCTGCTTCCTAAATTCAGTCAGCACAACAGGCTTTAACTGTGCTACAGGTATAAATAACTTTCTATTTTTAAATGCAGGTAGCTACTGCTTTTTTCCCCTTGTTTTTAGCCATTATCTCTTGCAATAAATTTCACTTTATTTCATTCATTGCACCTATAACCTTCTTTCAGGAGGAAAAGAAAAAAACAGTTTCAGAAACCCCTGACATTTTCACAAGGTCTCACCAACTATAAGAAATACCCACATTTGAGAATACTGAAAACACTACTGCTCCAACACTGACATGCCCAAGCTTATATGACCCAAGGAGTGAACTCTCAAACCTCCCACACACCAGAACAGGGTACTATCACTACACTACCCTGATAAAATAATTACTTTCAGTTCTTGCCTGTAAGAGGATTGAGTCAGTAGTAAATTTGCTTAAATATTGTACCATAACAAAAAGACAAATTGAGGCCACACAGAGCTTGACACCTTCTAACCTTGCAGAATCCATTTCAGGCCTGTGTGCGAGTGACTGTAGTACTAGCAAATCTAGTACTGTCAGGTTGATTCAAACAATTTTTTGCTTTCCATAAATTCATGCTCCATGCCTGTTTAAAGAGATATTTTGATCAGGTCATAACACTGGGATGAGCATCTCTGATCGTTTGTGAAAAAGGTCTGTGTGGTGGGTTGATTCTGGGTGGATGCCAGGCAGCCACCAAAGCTGCTCTATTACTCCCCTCCACAATAGGACTGGGGAGATAAAATATTATAAAAGGTTCATGTGTTGAAATAAGGACCAGGAGAGATCACTCACCAAATACTGTCACAGGCAAAACAGACTTGAATTGAGGAAATTAAATTATTAGTAACAAAATCAGAGCAGGATAAGAAGAAATTAAACGAATCTTAAAAACACTTTCCTGGGCTCTGCCTTCTCCCTCCCAGCAGCACAGGGAGATGGGGAACAAAAGTGACAATTGGTTCATCACACATTGTTTCTGCTACTGCTCAGGGCACCCAAGGACCCCAGCATGTTACTACACTCAGATATTGCCCTCTCAGGCGCAAAAGTTTGCTTCAGGATAGGATAGTCTCATAAAAGCTAAATGTATGCTCGTGTGTCCAAACAGTATAAATTAGGGCAGCATCATTGATTTGTATCATGGTGCAGCCAACATGCTGGAGGGAAGGGATGCCATCCAGAGGGACCTTGACACGCTTGAATTGTGGGCCAATGCAAACCTCATGAAGTTCAACAGTGTGAAGTGTAAGGTCCTACATCTGGGTTGTGGCAATCCCAGGCACAATTATATGCTGGATGGAGAAGTCACTGAGTGCAGCCCTGAGGAGAAAGACTTTGGAGCAACAGTTGATGGAAAAACTCACCAAGAGCCAGCAGTGTGCACCCCCGGCCCAGAAAGCCAACTGAATCCTGGGCTACATCAAAAGAAGTGTGGCCAGCAGTTTGAAGGAGGTGATTCTCCCCCTCAACCCTGCTCCTGTGAGACCCCACCTGGAGTACTGAATACAGTTCTGGTGTCTTCGACATAAGAAGGACATGGAACTGTTGGAGCAAGCCCAAAGGGGGCCACAAAGCTGATAAGAGGACTGGAGTACCTTCCCTATGAACACAGGCTGAGAAAGTTGGGGCTGTTCAGCTGCCAGTCTCTGAAGGGGGCCCACAGAGAAGCTGGAGAGGGTGAGGTGAGGCTGACCTGCCTGTCATTTCCTGGATCCTTTTCCTCCCGTTCTCAGGCACTTATCCTAATTGCCATGATCCTTCAAAGGTTATGAAGAATGGTCTCACAATGACATCTGCCAGCTCACTCACTCTCATGCATCCCATTTGGACCACAGGTACCAAATGAAATTCCACTTCAACTCTTCAGTTTTTCCACAAATTAATTCACCTAATTCTCACTTTAAATTTGTTTAGTCATTCAGGTTTGTTTTACTAGTGGCTTGCCTCAATTATTAAACAGCAGTTCTCTACAGCATGCTTGGAAACCCAGATCAAATATTAGACTTATAGTAAGTCTGACTTACTGAATAGATTCTAGTGGCAGATTTAAGGAATTTCAAAGGTTTGGTTCCGAACACTTACTGGCTCAACAAGTTTCTTCTTCTGAGCTCCCCTGAGTTTGTGGTCATTCATGAGCTGTGATGCTGCATGAGCTAGATCAAATATTCCAATGACATCATAACAACACCAAGTATTCCTCCTGTTTAAGATACTTTTGATCACACATCAAAAAGCATGGCTTCCAAGCCTTTTTGAATCACTGTTTCCTTGATAGTGTTTCTTTAGGCTGGAGGCACATCTTCATTTCTGTGTCAGAACATACAGTGCTTTCTTGCACTTCAGCTTGCAAGATTACTTAGATCTCCTCTGATCACTACTACTGTGGCATTAGCCCTGTTGTCATTCGCATGCTTTTATCAGTCATGAGTCTATAATTCTTTCTCATCATTAATAAAAAGGTTAAACACTGTCAGACTTAAAATTAATCCTCAGAGGACCTCCACATACTCCACACTGATTACCTATTAACCATTTTTTAAAAACACGCTTGATGTATGCTGATGATTCTATACCATTCCAATTTCTAAACTAACATGTCGCATAGCACCAAATCAAACATGTTCAAAATATTAAATGTCACATAACTCTGGAAAGTCAAATTTGTTCTCTCAAAACATCGTATTCTTCAGAGAAAAGATCTACTTCCCACAACTTTGTGTTGAGTGAAATTATTTAATGAAGAATTACAGGTATGTACCACAGCTGGCTCCAAGGCAGCCATGCTACTTAGAATCAGATTAATTTCTGTTGGACAGACTTGGTCATTCTATTAATCTTTTTAATGCTTTTAATACAGCTCCATTGCTCCTTTCTCCATTTCCCCCACTTCTTCTCAGTTTTTGTAATCTATTTTACTCTTCCTCCCTTCTTAACAGGGATAAACCAAACAATTCTATTATTGCAATTAGCAATATTCTGAATGTAAATTTGACTTTCTCTTCTTCTACTACTTCCAAATCCACATTAATTCTGTCCCCAGAAATAAGTACTTATGAATTGTTAGGAAAAAAAAGATCTTATTCTCATGATGAACAAGCACACCAAAACCCAACCAAGACTTAAATATAGAAACAGTAACACAGATATTTTTACATAGAACCTACCCGTTTCATGAAAATAAGATATAAAGCCAAACACTCAGACTAGTGATGCAAAGCAACCACCAGTAGTGGAAAATATACTATCAGTGAAGTCACTGTCCTTTCAAACAACTCCACCAAGATGAACTGAGATTTTTAGGAACACACACTCAGATGCCTTTTCACACAATCTGTTTTAATGGCAGTGGTAAAAAAAATGGTGATATAACTCACCTGTGGTAGTGTTCTGGGAAAGATGGTATTTTATTTAGAAAGGCACTGCTTTGCAAACAATATGACTATAGAACAGAGCTCGACCAAAGCAAATACAGGATTAAACAAACATTTACAGAGACAGGAAAATCTGTGCATGAGAACTTCCTGAAGAAAAATTTATGAGTTTTTGTTCTTTTAAATTTAGACTAGTTGTTGCAAGATGAATGGCCAGTTTCACTGTTTTAAATAGTTTCTACTCCTTAGGTTATGTTATTGACGTAAAATTTCAACCATGGTTGACAAAACACACCTTTGTTTCTCCACAGTTGCGAAAGTACTACAAAATAATGTATCTCCTTTCCGCAGAAAATTGCCTCATTTACAAGACAAGTGTCCCACATTTTATGCACACATTACATTCAGACGTATCTTCCCGTGTTCTTAGGCAGATTTACTTTTTTCCTTTTCTCCCCATAACCTCAGGTAAGCCTGAGAGCAACCAAGAATTAAACTAAAGCAACCGGAATAACATAAAATTTGTATTTCTTGTTTTTATGATGGTTGTTTAGCACAATTATCTTTCACTTTTTTAGGAAAGCATTTTAGTCTAGCTTCAAATTTGTGCATACTTTAGTCTTATTTAAGGTAAATGCTATACTAATATTATAGTAATTTTCCTCCTTCACTGATTTTCAGCAGTAGATCTGTTTTTCAGTCCCAAAGGATTAGTGGCATTCACCCATACTCCAACCCCTGCATCTTTCTTTGGTTTTGGTGGCTGTTTTGATTTGTTTTCCCATTATAAGCATATTAAAAGAGAATAAATGGCCTACTCACAGTCCATCCTTCTAATCAACCATACTTTAGAGACAGGTAGATACAGGGCATGAGGGTAATGGGCATGTTGCACATTCACTCATCTGCCTTCTGATCACATTCTTCCTTGCTAAGGGAGGACACTAGAGCCTACTTCTGTGCTTGCTTGCTGTTCATCTTATAACATACATATACTCAATGCCTAAACTCTGGTATTTTCTTTGCAGGGAACCAAACCCTGTGTTACAATATCCTCACTGTTATGTGGAGCCATTTGACATACGTCAAATCTGACAAGAAAGAAAACTTGAGATTTGAGAAAAGCTTGAGAAGATGGCTCCACTATTTTAAAAAGGACACACTGGGTTATGCGTGAAGAGTGTTTCAAGATAACATCTCAAATTAACACTGCTGCTGCAGTTCTCACAGATGGTAAATCAACAACAGCTTCTGTACTGTAAATCCTTTACTAAAAACTGTAAATCCTCGCCTTTAAGGCCCATCTCTCTGTAATCATCTTGGTTCATCTTTCACTACATTGCCAAAAGCCCCTAATTAGTATCATCTTAGGCTGCCTTTCACTGCTCCTCAGCCTAATCAGTTGACTAATTACTTGAACATAATCTCAGTGTCAGGTTAGAAGATGTTTTTTGAATGAAGATAAGCATGGGGAGGAAGTCCCTTAACTAGGGGGCATGGAAGATAGCCTGTAGACAGCTTTGAGATGACCCCAAGTAGCAGGTAGCTAAAGCTATCGAACCTTGCTTCAGGGAAGGAAAGGGGGAAGAAAGATGCTGTCATAGCCAACAGCAAATTTACAAATGTGATAAAACTCATAAGGTGACAGCAGGAAGCTTCTAGTGAAGAAGGCAAGTCAAGGGTAAGACTGCAGCCTTCTACACGCATTCTAGCATTACATCAGGAAACAAGACTTTGGGTTTCAAACAGGTTATACAAAGAAACACAAGCAAATGCTGCAGTAACTGATGAAAAGAGAAAGGCATAAAAAACAGTTTTCTGCAAAAGCAAGAAAAGAGCACATCTGATTTAAAGAATATATGAAAATATTAGGAGATGGTATGCATGCATGACAGAAAAGAAAGCACCACAGTAACAAAAGTTACAAGATTCACTAACTAAGGAACATGGGCAAGAGCAGAAAGAACAGTGTAGAGAACACCACTCAAGAGGAGTTAACTGACCTCCAACTCAGACAACACTGATGCAACTACCTTAACACAGTGATACGCATTAAAGAGTAAAAGAGATAATGCAGGAAACAGGAAAAGGACAGGATTAGGAACTGAATCCTTTTGAGACTCTTCTGCAAAGAACAGATCTCACACCCATGCTGTTATACTGACCAGCAGCCAAGAATGTGGATTTGAAACACAGCCAGATGCTCCAAGCTGATGCTATGGTTCCAATGGAAGCCACATTCCAATAGTTTAAAGAAGAAAGCCTGACAGGCCTTAAATTTGTCATATTTCAGAGCCCGTTACGATGGGCAGAGGATGAAGATTTAACGCTGGAGTTGGCAACAGTGGTGGCAACACATCAATCCATAACCTGCAGACCTGGGCTGTGTCCAAGACCCAGTGCAGCCCACCTTGTGGAGTCACTACCAGGCACTGCTGTTAGTGAACCCTCTCAGTAATTTCTACTCATCTTTGCTAGTCTTCTTCACAGTCTAGAAGCAAGGGCTCACGCTAAATGATCATGTGTCAAGGCCTGGAATTCAGAGTTAGCACACCATAATTGCTTTCCCATGCAAGTTTCTTGTGGAATATCATAACTCAGAAAAAAATATTAGTTTTTTCACCTAACAACCCATGTGGATCTGATTAAATGGCTAATTGTCACATACATAAAAAAGCACAAAGAAACGACCCTATTAACTGGATTTTCCTCTTTATTCAGCTTGTTGCTTACTAATAGGGAGAAAGTTTAGTTTGGCTAAACTATCCTACTATACAATAGTGAATTCATGTTAACAAGGGAAGAAAGAAACTGAGGCACCTGCTAACCTAAGGGTAGTCTCAGGACTGCAATAGGATTTACCTCCCCTTTACTTCAGACACAACTGCCTAAATTATAAAATCAGTCCCCTGAAGGCCCTGGGCCTGACCACCTAATCCAGTGAACAAGCAGGTACTTCTAAAGGACAATTGTAGTATAGCTTCCTGTTTAGGTCTGGCTGCTGCTATTTATGTCTCTATGCAGGTTTGTTTTTAAAACAGCTGGACTGCAATAGGATTTACCTCCCCTTTACTTCAGACACAACTGCCTAAATTATAAAATCAGTCCCCTGAAGGCCCTGGGCCTGACCACCTAATCCAGTGAACAAGCAGGTACTTCTAAAGGACAATTGTAGTATAGCTTCCTGTTTAGGTCTGGCTGCTGCTATTTATGTCTCTATGCAGGTTTGTTTTTAAAACAGCTTTGAAAAATCTCTAGTTCAAATTAAATGTTTTGTAACACATGTCAAAACTGCAAGTCACTGAACAGTAGCAGTAAGCTGACAGAGAAGATGCAACTTGCTCAATACAATTCTCTGAATCTGTTAAGCCAAAAGTTGTTTAATACAATTTATCACACCCTGGAGTGCAGTTAAATAATTGTGATGGATGGCAGCATGTCTTAGTCTTTTCCATTTGGTAAATTATGATAGATGAATTATGCACATTATTGAATTTCAATGCATTCTTTCTGCTCACCATGCCTGTTTCATGAAAAACATCCAGTCAATAAATAGTCTAAATCCATCTCCATCAGAACCATACGATGTTCTATAACTATGATAAAGAAGCTGAAGGCCAAAAATGTTTCAGAATAAGTCCCTCGACATTAAGAGCAACAATAACTGTATGCACATAAGGTAACTAACACTTCCTACTATTTCTTTTTTAAACAAAGTAACTCAACCTATATCTCGTTAAAATGTTCATTATGAGCACTTTATGAGAACACTAGGGGAGGGAAGACTATAATGAATCAAAACCCCCAAAAGGCACAGACTTCTTTTTTTCACCTCTAGCAATTAGCTAACATGGTATCAAAGTCACATATTGAAAATTATGTTCAAAAAATCTTTCAAAAAAAAGAAGAAAAACAAATCTATTGCTAAATATAATAGAATATTTTCTAAGAATAACTGCACTTGAGTAGCCATTAGGTAATTGTCTGGTCTTTGACAACAACCTCACAGAGAGTCCTAGAACGTACAGTTTGTCATTTTAATGAAATCCCAGAGCACTAAGCTTAAAAAAAAAAATACTAAATCCATACAATCTACTTTTTCAAAGGATTTTCATCCTGCAATAATTGTTGCATGTGACTGCATCTGACTTCTAGCCATTTTGGTATCCATGTCCAACCAGTGTGGAAATTAGTTTACATGGAATTATTCCCTCAACTGGATTGGTCTTTGTTTAATCACAGATATATAGTATATTAAGTTCTTACATTTAGAGGAAATTAGAAAGTGAAAATTACTGATATTCTCTTTAGAAAAAGACAGTGTATGTCTCCATGTATGACTCCCTGTATATTCATAAACTCAAAATGTCTGACAGATGTACTGGAAGATCAGCAAAAATTGCTTCTGATTTCAGATGTGCTGATGTGCAGCAGAAGAAATTCTCAGAAACCTATGGAGGTACGTCAATGAAAGACAAGTCAACAAGAGAATCTAGTCAAGCTTTAAATGTGTCCCTCAAGACTTATGAAAAAGGAAACAAAACCAATAAAACAAAAAAGATTTGATTTGACAAAGTGCTGCACATTTCAAAGATTACAGGGTATTTACTTTAACTGTTGGTGAGGTATAATTTAACACAGCTGAAGATCAGAATTATGTATACAATTCACACTACCAGACTGAGGTACCTTCCACAGCAGGTTCTTGTCCAAAACAGATGGAAGGACTCAACTCAGAATGGCTACCTTAAAGAATGAAGGGAAGAAGAAAAAAAAAAAAGAAAAAGAAGAAAAAAAAGCTAGACTATTAACTTCACTAGCAAGTTTCTCTATCTTTGATGAAAAGACTTATGAAAAGTTTATGGAAGTACAGACATGAGGCAGTAGCTCTGTCAAATCTCAGCAATCTGGTCTGACTGACAGGTATACAGCTTCACAAACACATCCTGACAGTTACACACACTGCAGCACAAGGAATCTTATTTTAAGTAAAGTTTGCAAAAACTAAAATGTGACACTTACAAGACTGCTGAGCAAAAAAACCTCAGGGACAAATTCTATCTGTATTACCTTCATTTCATCCTAGCTTTCCTTAAATATATTGTCCCAGGGTTGTTCTTCTGATGTTTCTTATCCAGATACAGACCTAGTGCCTAGGAACTTCCTTGTCACTTTGTGTCTGCCAGAAGCTTTCAAAAAAAGCATTTTTATCTTAAATATGATGTGTTTTCCTGCTAGCAAAATGGCATTACATCTTGCAGCATTCTTCATTCATCCCCAGCAATACCACCTACTGTGGAAGGTTAGATCTGAATCATCTTCCTTACAGGAAGCTTGACAGTTCATTTCAGAGGTTCCTTTTTGTCTCCAATTTCAAGCAGAAAGTAGTGTACATTCAGAAATTTCAAGCAGCTGTGCACCACTGCAAGTGCTGCAGAACTAAAATAACATTTCTCAGAATTAGTCTGTCATAGTTTAAAGCATCAAAATTGTTAAGCAATTCTCAACTGACAATGTAATTACAGAGTGCAGCCTCAGTGATGCTATATAGTTAAAGCTGAAAGAGCTATTGCAATCTAAAACATCATTTTCAGTTTCTTTCAATTTCCTCAGTACCCTCCCTTTAAGGCATACCTGACATGGGGCAGATAGAAACACTCTTATGTCATGGGCCTCCTTCACAATTCCGATTTTTATTGACTAAACAAACTCCTCCTCCTTAGAGAGGTTAATAGTCAAACAGCAAAGACAAGAAATTGCAATACATAAACATTACAGCAAAACAACTGAGTAAAATAACTTGTTCTTGTCCCACTGTATCCTACTTAGATGACAAAAGCTAAACATGCAGTTGAAAGCAGGTTATGACAGCAGTGTGGACATTCTGAACAAGGTGTAGTACAATTTGGAGGATATTTTAACCTGAAAATCAGTTGTTATTTGTTGTCCCTGCTTAGTTGTACCACAATCCCAGACAGTACAGACTCAATGACTGACAGAACTTCTCTCTGCATTCCCCAGACTTAAGGTTATGATGATCTCAAATAGGCTGCATCAAATCATAGAATCACTGAACTTTAGGGGTTGGAATGGACTTTACAGAACATCTAGTCACAACTCTCCCTGCCATGGGCAGGGACACCTCCCCCACTAGACCAGGGTGCTCGAGGCCT
The DNA here is from genome assembly GCF_000695815.1 of Acanthisitta chloris. Taxonomy (NCBI): domain Eukaryota; kingdom Metazoa; phylum Chordata; class Aves; order Passeriformes; family Acanthisittidae; genus Acanthisitta; species Acanthisitta chloris. The sequence continues at coordinate 98,789 of NW_008669731.1, forward strand.
CATCCAGCCTGGCTTTGAACACTGCCAGGGTTGGGGCAGTCACCACATCTCTGGGCAACCCGTTCCAGTGTCTCACCACCCTCACAGGAAAAAACCTTTCTCTAATATCTAACCTCCTTCAGTTTGAACCCATTAGCCCTTGTCCTATCATTGCCATTGCTAATAAAGAGCCCCTCACCAGCTGCCTTCAGGCCCCTTCAGATATTGAAAAGTAGTTATGAGGTGTCCACACAGTCTTCTCCAGGCTGAACAGCCCCAACTTTCTCAGCCTGTCTTCATAGGGGAAATGCTCCAGTCCTCTTACCAACTTTGTGGCCTCCTCTGGACTTGCTCCAACAGTTCCATGTCCTTCTTATGTCGAGGGCACCAGAACTGCATGCAGTATTACAGGTGGGGTCTCACAAGAGCAGAGTACAGGGGAAGAATCACCTCTGTTGACCTGCTGCCCACACTCCTTTTGATGCAGCCCAGGATTCAATTGGGTTTCTGGGCTGATAGCACACACTGCCTGCCCATGGTGAGCTTCTCATCCACTGTCACTCCCAAGTCTTTCTCCTAGTTGTTGGTTTCAATTACTTCCCCACCCAACCTGTAGGTGTGCCTGGGATTGCTATGGCCCAGATGTAAGACCTCACACTTGCCTGCATTTGACTCCTTGCAGCAGTTGGATTATTTTTGAAAGCTCAGCTGAATGATCAGGTATGAGCCTGGCCCTGCTACTCTTTCTCCACAAGTCTAATTTGTGCCAAATGCTACCAGTCCTACAGAGATCCAAAAGTGAGACAGTTTTCAACCACAGACTCCTGAGATGCTATTTGCAATAGAGACCATGCCTAGCATGCACCCCAGTGAAGGAACACCACACAACATAGCAGCAGACACCTTTCACAAAGCAACAGAAGAGGCTTGTCCTGTTTCTGTATTTAATCTGCTCAGATTAGATTTCAGTTTACTGGATTGCATAACATTGTACTGCTGTGCAGAAAATGATGCAAGACTCACCATTCCAAAGGTGAGGCAACAGAAGGATGGCTGATGACACAACAATTTCCCAATGAAGAAAACTTACCCTGAATGTGAAAAACTTGAAGCTAATATACAATAAGAGATGAGAAAAAAGCATAACTAAAAAAAGTGGAAGCAGACAATTGCACTAAAGAGCAAGTTCTGGACTGTTACAAAGATGCATCCATCACAAGACCCACTGAAAGCTTTTGGGGACTGAACTGTCTTCACCGTTTCCCTGCTGGTTAGATCTACACAAGCTTGGCAAGGTGAGCTGATGAAGCTGCCCGCCTACGCTGCCAACCATTGTGAAATTTCTGGCTTTCTCCTTGTCCCACCGAGAATACCTCAAATGTGTGAGGAAGACCCTGCATGCCCAACAACAATCCAGCATTTCAACTGCAATATGCAAAAAGCTCCATGGCACAACAGCTAAGCTCTTTAACTATTTTTACTGGATAGGTATCCAATGCTTCTCGCTTCAGGCTCTGAAAATCAAAAAGATCACGACTCATTGATAAATTGTGCTCACTGCTTTCTCTGCCTGCTTTAAGTAGATTTGTGGTTAACAGTCAAGACAGGATGAACAGCATTTACCTGCCTCTTTTTGCAGTAGCCTACAGTAGAGGAATAGAGAAAGCAACAGTTTTCTCATTTTCTTTCTCTTTCATCACTTCTTAATATTCAACAACTTATTCCAGAAGAAGCTACAGGACAGAGAGTTCTCAGGGCTTTATTCATTCGCAAGTTTCACAGCGCAAGAAGTTGTCAGTTTTTATATAAAGGACTGCTTTTTTTCCCCCACTAGCATTCATCTTCAGTAATTAGCAGTCAATAAGCAAAGAATGTCTATTTAGTCATTAAAATTCTTCCCAGAATATGCAATAATTGTTTCCTTACCAAGGCTGCCTTTCTTTAATTGTCAAGGTTGATTGAAGAACAGAGGGACAGAAAAATAATCTGTCAGTCTTTCTATCCTACCACATCTACATTGTATTTAATCCAACAGACATGGCAATTTATCATACAACACATCCAAAATCACGAAAACATAGATTTTGTTATCCAACTTCCACATTTTACCAGATTTAGTTACTGAAATCAGTCCCTGGACAGCATGTAACAAGTGAATGTGCTCAATTTTCATTGAGAATAAGATAGTAAATTCTCTTGGATTTATTTACGTTGTGTCTGAGGAGTGATCATTATTCCTTCCTTTTCCCTCTCCAACACAGACAGCAACTACTCTTAACTTCTATAGCTGAGGTCACTAAATGTCAATTAGGTATTTATTCCAAAGAACAGGAGAGGGTGAAACAGAAATATGTCTTATAAAAAGAAATAAGTAAATAAACAAATGGGAGCTCCTTTAGGCATACTGGAAGTGAGAGCCAGAAATCTTAAAAATTATTTCAAGACCGATTTAAAAAATACTGGTTTTTAAAATATAAATGGATGTATGTCCTCAGATCCTTTCTTTCTCAGAAGGAAGATTAAGAATGCAAAGCGAGACCAAAAGAAACAAGCATGATAAATGATTATTCAGAAAATCTGAAAAGAATGGTCGAAAGAAATTGAAAGAAATATAGAAATTCTCAAAACCTACCACAGCTACCGAAGACAGAGAAAATCATAATTATTATTAGTGAATGAAATCTTTTTTATTCATTTTGTTCCTTTCCAACTTCCAGTCATATAGCTCTATGTAAGTTTATTTTATGCAGCTTTGAAACAGAGCTCAAGAGAAGAGGATATGAGTGGAATAAAACCGGAAAGTGCCTTTTCCATCTGCAACGACCAATCATCGAAATGCACCAACATCAACTAACCAGTCCATTATTTTGAACTTGAACTGAAACTAAAATTGGCATACTATCAACAAAGTATATTATGTGAATTTTGTTAAAACTTAATAAAAATTCTTCCTCTTTTGTATGTACAGTCAACGTGACATTTTTCCTTCCTACTAAAAGCTGGAGACATAAGAATTCATTTCAAACCATTGTGAATAATCTAGGCCTATTTCACTTATTACATTTCCCTGCAACAATTTATGGGTTGAACACTTGCAGTGACAAACACTAGGCCAGAATCTTTCAGCAAAATGATGAAAAGAACACTGCAAGTAAATAACATAAAATGTTTTCACCAATAAATTGCTCCATTGAAAATGCAATCCCCAGCAGATTCTGCAAAAGAGGCCTGATTATAATTAGCAGTCCTTCAGAACAGGTTAATCTAATATAAAGAAACTGGAGACCAATTTGTTTCACAAATACTGATAGTCATGTTTCACATAAATCATGGTCATAAAATACCTCTCAAGTTCAGCCTAGAAAGCTGTAACTTCTACAGATGTGCAGCTGCCTTTTTCCTCACAAAATCACGTAGAAACACCCATTATGCAGAAAGGTGTTGAACCTTCACACATGTTCCTGAGAGAGGCAGTTAAAAAGTTATAACCAATGCTTCCAAGGATGAAATCCACAAGGTGAGAAGCACCAATGCTCCTCCTTGCCTTCTGCCTGCTGTCAGTGGATGACAGCAAATACAATCCGGGAAGAGGCATTCCCAGTCCTTCTACATACAGATATTTCCCTAGTAATTTTTGTTACTGGAGAGAACTATGAAATATATAGGCTTCCATTTAAGAACAATCCATGATGAGATGTTCAATAAAATGCTGGATTTTACCCATACCAAGACTCTTCTGAGACAATTTATGCAAAGCCTCCACCCTGTTTTCATAGCATAAACCAAATATAGGACTTTGCAGCTTCTTCAGTGACAACAAGTGGACATTACTGCTAACTTCAATCCAATCAATATAAATTATGCATATTCATTGTATTTAAAGTAACTATGACTGCTTGAATAACTTACACATCTGTCTTGAATAAAGACCAGAATAGTGATGTAAATGTTATTTTTAATGAAACCCTTTTTATAGAAATTAAGCTTTTAACAAAATTACTCAAACATTAATTTTGCATCAACCGCTAATAAAGTTTGAAAACAACATGACCAGACCTTCAGCCTTCAAAACTAAACATGCAATACTTACTTTATACATTTTTTTTCATTGTAACAATGTCATTTATTCCTTCTGTTTTGGCAATTTGCAAAAGGTCAGCTTGTTATACACTATAGAAAGAATTCTTAGACCATAGATTATTAAAAGTGAGTTACATGACATTCCTTATCAACCTTAAAGTTATTCTCCACTATAAACTTTTGTGGAGAAAAGATTAAATTACAAGATTTTATAACTACACCTCCAGCTGTAAATGCTTAGCCTTTCAAATATATTATGAGAAGCAGGGGGAAAATAACTTGTTACATCCAAAAGGAAAAGCACTGACAGAAAGGAATTGTTTTTAAAAAATTCTTAATTCTCCCTGTGCACTAGAGAACATCAGAAATCCATTCTTTGATGATGCTCTAATGAAAGAAAGTTGCTCTGGTAATATATACAAAGCCCCAGATAAAAGCTTACAGGATTAAAGGATTACATGAAGGTTATTAAAGGGGCTGGGGAGGGAGGGAGCAGGATGCACGCTCTTTTAAATAATGATCATCATTCTGTTTGGAAACACGGTAAGTTTGGGTTTAGGTTGTGTTTTAGCTTTAGTAATAAATGCTCCACTTACTGTCTTTTGAGCAAAAACCAAACCAGTAATATGTACAGACATAAGTGCTGAACTTAGTCTTCAAATACAGAAGAAAGATTTGTTTGCAACATAAATCTGTTGCACTGGCATAGCTTCATTAAATAGAGGTTTCAGTTCAGAACTGGCACATTATATATTGCATTTTTATCCATAAGACTGTCAAGCACCATATTTTCAGTATTTCTTAGGGAAAAACAGATCTAAATGAAAAATTGACATATCAGTGTAATGAATTACACTCTTTATTACTTCTAAAATAAATACGTGACTATTGTTAATCTACTCATGTCATCCATATGCATGAGTTTCACAAAGTTTACAGCTGACCAAGATTAAATCCACTCTGGCCTCTTATTTTCACTTCCTACTGGAAGTAAATGCATCTTTTCTAAAGAACCTGGAGTTATCTCACACATCTCAAATTGTTAGGTTTCAGCTCATCCCCAAAAGAGAATTCCAAAATTAAGAATATGTAACTGCATCCCAAGGGGAAAATCCTCAATATGACTTGGAGTTACTGCAATTATTTATAAAACACTGGGTGCACCATACCCACTATGGTTTTACTGACTTTCAGTGTAGTTAAACTGACTTTATTACATATAAAATACTAATCTCAGACATGTAAGGTATTAGACTAATGGGCTATTACCTTTTTCTAATGCAGCTGTATATTTTACAATTAAAGGTTCCTTAAGAATCATCTAATTTCTTAAAACTGGCAAAAAAAAAGTAAAAAAATTAAAATAAAACATTATTTGATTCTAAACAAAATACTGATGTTCCCAGTGTACCAGCTATAGTTGGTATAGAAAGAAATGAGTAAAGCAATTGGAACAGCACTCTATCTCTATGCAGACATACTGAAATACATGACATCTCCTTGGGGACTCATTTGTTCTTAATAATTAAGCATAAATTGAAACTCTTGCTGAGGGCAGATCTGTAACAAGTATTTATCATATCTAAGTATCTAAGAAAACAGGACAGACTGTCTATTCTGCAACAAGCAATTAACAGCAACTTAGAATCACTGAATTATTTGGGATGAAAGGGACCATTAAAGGCCACCTAGTCCAACTCCCCTACAATGAGGAGAGGCATCTTCATCCGCATCAGGTTGCTCAGAGCCCCATCAAACATGACCTTGCACATTTAGAGGGATGGGGCATCTATCACCTCCCTGGGTAAGGTAACTTTTAAGGTAACATACGGATTTTAGTTCAAATACTTGGTCTGTACTCAGTAAATTTATTTCACTTTACACATACCAAATCCTGTTCGTATATTATGCAGCTCAATTAAAAAACAATCAATTGAGATAATTATCGCTTTCCAAAAGCAGGTTATTTTGCAAGTTCACATGAGCAAACATTTTGTAGCAAAATATTTCTTTGGCACTTCAGAGTATATACCATGGTACCTACCAGGAGTGCTACAGGAATTATCTGAGGATTTTGTGACCAGTTTTTTTTGCAAACTTTTAAAGTAATTCATGCAAAATATAATCACAAATTATGGAAAAGCTGAAAAGATCCAGAAATCAAAACCAGTAAGTATGTCTTTGATGTCCCAGTTAAGAAACGTGATACCAACATTTTAAGCTTTTTTGCCAATTGCTAAGTTATCTTACAGACAACAAGGGGGAAAAAGGTCAGAGACTTAATATGCATGAGAATAAAGAGATGTACGAGAAACCCAGACAAAATAAAAGCTTTACAATTAATACTGAGAGAACCTGGAAATATTGTTTAAAATCTCAGTGTTAAAAAATCTGTTATCCTAATACACCCACTGAAAAGAGATATTGCCTAGGTAACCACAGATGGGTACAGAGGATTTGCACCCATCATTTTATTAAGGTTACTGGGTGCTGCTAGTGTAAATCATAACCAGAAAAAAAAACCCCAATATAAACCTCCCAACACAGATGCAGTATGTACATACTTCTGCCTGCATTTCTAATACACTAATCCACTATTAAATCCTTGTGTTGCACAGCAGTTGCATAAAAATCCTATCAGTTACTGGAACACTCATGTAGAAAATGTTTAAAAGTTAGCAAAAACATTCCAAACAATTGAGAACATGATTTCTCAATTTCCACCACAGTACTTCCCATGTACCTTTCATTCATCAAAATAAATGATAGGCTTTTGCCTGTTAAAATTATCAAATATTCACAGGTCATTGTTCCCCGTTCTGCTGGTACGGAAAGACTAAGAAGAGACACAGGCTCGAGCATATAGACATGTCACGTTTTTTCCAAACATTCTGTCAAGCTCCTGACAGGAGAAGAACCAATAGATGACTCTCAGCACTTCAAAACTGTCTTCTACAGTAACTATTAACAGAGTTGAACAGTGGCCTGATAAAAGGGCACGAAATCGAACCGCACATTCTGTGGCCACATGCTGCCTTGGACCTTTTCTCTGCTGAAGAGTCCCACATTTCATTTAACCCCATTCTGCTGTGCAAGCTCGAATTATCTGTATCCCAGGGATTTTGCCAAAATTTCCTGCAGATGGGCAGTGCTCACTACCTTGGAAAGCTCCAAGATGCAGCTTCGTTGAGCAGTTTACTCAAACACATCACTGTAGCAAGCACACTCATAAATTGTCTTTGTTGTGTTTTATACCTTTCACTTGCAGTACTTGCCCAACTTGCTCCAGTTATAATGCTTCATACATATGGATAATGCTCCTTTGTATGTGCTAACAATCCTGGCAGGTTTTCCTTCAATAAACCACTCCAGATGTTAGTCTCGGTAATTATGTCTGACATCTCTCAGCTTTGGTAATGAAATACTGCTGATACAATTCCTTGTTTGTATTTCTATGGATCATCTTCAGACATAAAAACTACAGAGCTAAAACAGCCACATCGACGAGCACAGAATGGAAATCTGCTAAAATGAATACACAGCAATCTCATGATCAGCATAAACAGGATAAATATGGAAATACAGTATTCTATGAGAAAACTATCAGTTATACAGTATATTTCAGTCTTCTGCCTAATAAAGATGCCCTTTCAAATACCATATATACATATGTATGACTACAAAAAAAAGACAAAATTACCACTGTTATCAATATCATGTAACACTGTACAAGATATAACCTCATTCTTCCCTCAAAGAATCAAAACTCAACTTTATACAATAGATCTGCTGCCAACAAGGTACAAGAAAAGAAGAAAGATGCACACAGGAATTTCTAACCAGAGAAGTCAAGATTCAATATTTATTTTACCTACAATATTAACACAATAACTAAACTGAACAGGTATAAATGTAGTTAAATAATTTGCATCCAAAAAGCTTGAATTTTGCAGATGTGATCTTAGAGAATGAAGATTCTGGAAGGTATAAGATGTGTACAGTTTCTACACTGATAAATAAGCCTGCTCAAGAAGTTGTCATTGGCTCATACAGTTCTCTTGGGTTTTTTTAATTATCACATTAAATGTCAACAATAAAGTAATTAAATCAGTACACAATTACCGCTGACGCTCAAAATTTCAAATATTAGTAGTGCTGTCAATGCTGTATGGGGCACATAGAAAGGAATTTAAGCAGGAGCTGATTTTTATAAACAAATATAAATAAAAAATAAACAGTTCTTGTGGTCTTAAGCTGTAACAGTGTGCTGCCAGTATTTCTGCCAACATTATTCTACTTCAGATAAATTATCAATTAGTGGTGACTTCTTAGTGACAACAGTTTTCCTATATATTACACACAACAAAACCAGACATATTACAAAAGCATATTAATTATTATGACTACCCAGCAACATTAAACCCTATCACTAAGAAGCAACTTTTAGGAGCTAGCCATTAGCACAAACCAGTTTCAACTTTTTTAAAAAAAAAAGTGAGAATAATGTAAAAATCATTTCAACTACTGACTTCCGGAGGACTGAAATGAAATCCAAGTCACTTAAATCAGTAAAAATGTAAGTGAATGTTAATTTGAAACGCTCCTTAATTGAAAGTCAGGAAGCTACTCATTTTTATTGTAATATGCAACCCCACCATTTTCATCACATAAACCAAGAACTTGAGTGAGTGAAGCAACAAAAGAACTTCCCTACAGGCTACATGAAGGATGAGAAATGGGCTGTTTCCCAAACAGTATTATGATTGTACATATTGTTATTCTGCCACTTCATACCATAACTGAAAGTCATTCACAAAAACACACAATTACAAAAATGATGTCCCATCACTGAATGCTTTGTTTACACAAGCATGAGCAAATGTTTTGAACAGAAATACGTGGATGCACATAGAGCCCATCCCATGACAAAAATCCCAGGCTCTTACAAAAGCACACACTGGATGTGCTTTTGTAAACTCAAGGTCATCCAAAACAGTTAATACTCGGAGAAGTCCAAAACCATTTTGAGGCATTTAAGTCAGCAAAATGTTTGTCTAACTACAACATTTAGTTAATGATCAAACAAGAAAACCAATTCTAACTGGCCACCCATGACAAAATCTCATGGCTATAGTTTACTACTGAAGCAATAACTATGTTTTGTAAGAAATAAGGAAATATATTTTCAAAGGGATTCATGTATTACAGAAAAAAATCACCTTGATCTGGAAGAATGAATTAGGGCTTGGCCCACCAAATGAGAGAAGAAAGGTAAAAAGAAGTCAGAAGACAATTATCTGCAATTCTGAACATCTGAGTTTGCCTATCACATGAACTCTTTTAACAAGAACCACATCATTTAAGTGGAAGAAGTGAATTGGTGCCAGTGCTGTCATTCATAACAAGGTATATGAAATGTTCTGATGATAAGGTGATTTTATTTAACCTAGACCCTGCTAATTACTTGGCAGATTATTTTTTTTTCCTGGTAGGATGAAAGGATATGAAAGAAAAGGACTAAGAAAAGGTCCAGAGCCTTGGAAGGGAATGATTCAGCAGAATATAAACAGTATATTTTGGAAGGGGAGTCATTGGGAGAAAGATATCAAATGCTTCTGATGAAAGTAGGTTAAGTGTTACAGACACTGCAGATTTTAAGACACCACTGCTATATTTGGCTCTAAACAGAGAGCCATCATGCTTGGAAAAAAAATTTTTAAATGCTGTATATTTTAATTGTGCTGATTCATTAAACTCCCTGTGTTTTCTTCTAGAAAAGTCTGGCTGAAGCCTAGAACCAGTCAACGGGAAAGAGCTGACACTAGGGATTACACTCTGCATGAGTACATCTAAACTTATAAAAGGAGTCAGCTCCTTGCAGACAGGGCATAAAGCCCAGCAGAGCACTGGTATGGGCTTTTCTAAGTCTCAGATTCATGATTTCATGACCTAGGACAAAGCTGACATGTTGGTAAATGAAATTCAAACACAAACTTTTCCTTTGTCCACGCTTATGATGCATCTTCAAGGTACACCACGGAGAGGGATAAACTGAATACCTCAGAAGCAGCAGTGCAAAGTAGCATGTCAGAGGCACGGACAGAGCTTTGTCTTCCCATAGCCTAGGCCATCGATCTGTGTTTTGAAATATTCACATTATGCAAAATAAAAATGTTAAATCTCATATAATGACTATATGAAAAGGAGGCAAGAGCTGGGGAAGAGAAAACCATATTGACTATTCTGTGAGGAAAACAATGAACTATGTGTTAGGATTTTTGTTGCGGAGGGTGGAAAAATAATTTTAATTAGCTCTACAGTGTTATTTTCTGTGTCTTCTCTGAGACAAGAACCACCTCCAGGTGAAGAACCACCTCTTGATCTCTCTGTTCTTCAAGTCTTCCACAGTAGTAACACAGTATATAAAAATGTGCTTACTTAGGATGTAAAGAGCATCATTATTTTGACAGGACTGCCTACATAACAAGATGCTTGTGCTAGACTACTTTGCTTAATTGAGATCTAAAGGCTGAAGTAATGAAACAAAAAACATGAACTCCATCATATTCTCTAAAGCTAAATTGACTGAGTACTATGCGAGAAACCCATTTCTGCACCCAGAAGTTTCTGTTAAAAAAATTTTGATCTGTGATTCCTTGCAAAATGGCTTAAGAGTAGAACTTGAACATCTTAGTTTAAGAGGGCGCTCTAGAGAGAAGTCAACATTTGCTGCTTTGAAATCCATCAGAAAGAAATAGGTAGCTTATGCCATACCTGGATATATTTCCCGAACAAGTTTGTCCAAGACTATCAAACATTATGAATTCAGAGAGAGACTAGTTTTATTTGCTCTCATACAATATGCAACAAACCTGTTCCTCAGTAAAAAGACACTGAATTTTCTAAAAACATAGACCATACCAATCTTCCATTACTGGACATAATCACTGCAACTATTTCAGTGCAAGCATCGAGGATGTTGGTGTTAAAAGTTTATAGAAGAAATACTAATTCTTCAAAAGCATCATTACTGCCTTTTACCTTTTGAACCATGTAGAAGGGCCTGCACAAAACAGAGCCACAGACTTCTCCCTCCTGGCCTCTGTGGCACTGCACCAGCCAGCCATTCTTTAAAAAGGCAGATTCCTATTTGTGGTACTTAATGCCAAGGATAAGCCAGCTGCATCCAGACAATAATAACTATTTTTATTACTTGGTTTCTGAGATAAGAGGATTCTGTCATTAAAGTGTTCTCTTATGCAGTGCTTATTCCTGCTCTAGTACAGTGGCCGAGACTGGGAAAGCCTGGAATTGATCACTTCCATTTGTTTTTATAAACTGCCCTACTTAACTCCCCAGGCTGTATTGGCTTCATTCTCCAAGAGGTTTCAATGATGCTGATTAAAATATGTCACTTTTAGATCACTTCTAATTATTATTTTTAAAGGAAGCATTAATTAACAATGTATTTTCTACAAAATTATGCAGATAACCTACCCAAACTAGGAAGATATAAAAGCCCTGTTTCTATTCTCAATGGAATAAATAGTACTTTGAACAAAGTTCCTGTGCACTTGGTACAACGTGATGCAAAGAATCATTGGAAGTGTCTTTCTGCATGTGAAAATATCTTGATAGCTGCACTGCTTGAATATTGTTATGTGTTTACATCATCATATGGTTCCAGCAGGTTTTGAGTATATTTTTCAAATAAAATTCTTATTTTATTTGAACCCTGGAAGTGTTGCACCCATGCCAGCTGAACACTGTTAATATGTACCTGCACTACATTTTAAGGAACAATTGTTGGTTACTGCAGGGAGCTTCACATTATTTCCCTTCACAGTAAGTGTGCAGAACACGATCAAACCCAACCTCAGATAAATGGGTACACAGCAGCACCATGTCAGTAAGACTGCATCTTCCAGTATGAACTAAGGTGCACATCTTCTGTAACAAACCAGTCTGCTGCAGCACTGATTCACAGCACAAGTGGAAGGTGAATACAAAGATACAGACATGAACAACTGAAAAAGCTCTTGAATCTTCTCAAGCTGGAAGTCTGTGACAGAAGGAAAGAGTTGAGCTGAGGTAGAGGAAAGGCGTCATAACCTCAGATTCTCCCCCATAGCTTTTAGTGTTTCTGCATCACCAGCAGTTTGGAAATCACCATTTTCCCCCCTCTATCTCCAACAATTAACACCAGATTATGCTCAGTTCTGGACCCCCCAGTATGAGAGAGATGGATATACTAGAGAAAGTCCAGTGATGGGCCACAAAGATGATGGACTTCCTATGAGGAAAAGCTGAGACAGCTGGGGCTGCTTAGCCTGGAGAAGAGGAGGTTCAGAGGGTTCTTAGCGACCAATGCGTACCTGCAGGGAGGGCGCAAGGAGAACGAAGCCAGCTTCTATCCAGTGACGCCCACTGCCAGGACCAGAGGCAATGAGCACAATCTGAAGCACAAGATGTTCCCTCTGAACATCAGGATAAACTTTTCTCCTGCGAGGGTGACTGAGAACTGACACAGGTTGCCCAGAGAGGTGGTGGAGTGTCCCTCCTTGGAGGTATTTAAAAGACATCTGGACACAGCCCTGGGCAGCCTGTTGTAGGTGACCCTGCTTGAACAGGGGAGCTGGATGAGATAATGTCCAGAAGCTCCTTCCAACCTCAGACATTCTGGAATTTTGTGAATTATGTAGAGGCAGAATATAGGCCAAAAATAGTGTCTGATCCAGAAATTTCCTGTAACATCCAAAGGACAGGAACACTTATTTTAAAGTGTCCATTATAAACCCAACCAATTCTTCCACACCTTGATTGCTAAAAGATGCAGACAGTATTTTATATTACCCCAATCAGATAAAATTAAATGATCATAGGAAGAAATTCATCTTTGCAAGACAGCTGTGAATCCCTGTGTGACTTGCCATCTTTAACTTCTGGCATATTTTGAGGCATCACATCAATTTTTAGAAACTCACTGAGGTTCATACATAACTAAAGTACCTGACAGAATATCACTGAAAATAATTGATAAGCACCTGTATCTCACAGAATATTTACTATATATTTTTGTGGGAACATGTCTAATGAAAACCTTCATTTTTTTTACTTTTAATAATGTTATCTCTTATTCTAACAGCAAGTAGGATTTATTAATTTTCCTTGTGAACAGATTTCCTTTCTACTTCAATATCTCATAACATGATATAGAAACTTTAAGTCTGACCATTGTAATTAATTTTTGTATTATACAGCATTTATAGTCTAAAGTCAAATAGCTAGCCAGTATCATGCCAAACACAACCCATCTAACATATTTCCTGAATATTCACAGGAATATTAGTTTAAGAATCTATTTACCAGAAAATGCAGTTTTCTGTAGGCACAGAAAATACACTTTCTTTTGCATTAGTTATTTATCATAAAGCAAATACCACAACCTGCTTTGCAAGCTGTTACTCTCCTACTTGAATTACATCTTTCAGCTTCCTATAACTGTCATTAACTTTGGCCTCTTCTTTATCCTCAATCTGAAGTTAATTCTCTGGCCAGCATGTTGCTTGCTGCTTTGAGGGATTAAATATAAGGGTTTATAAAGAAAAGGAGCTTTTCATACAATGCTATTACACCATGATAGCTTTCACAGAAATTGTAGACTCTTGAAAAATGCATGTTAAACATACATGTTGTTCGTTTAAAATGAAATATTATTATATTGCAGAATAATGAAAAAGGATTATTTTTAAAGCATTCACTAAACTTACATGCAATCCTATTAAAAGAAGCAGACAGTAACATACCCATATTGCCAGCACAGCACACCAACACTGGGAATGCTGTTTGCTGTTTATATACAGTGTGCCACTGTTCTTTTGAGACAAATTCAAAATAATACCTAAACTTTTACTTCCAAAGGAAATTCTCTTAAGAAAATGGTAAATCTAGAGAAACATACTACTGCTGCAGAGTTACAAGTAAGTGTTGCTGTTGTACGAGCCTTTCATTTCATTTCACTTCAGCTACTGATGAAGTGAAACACTCATCTACAGAACAATTTGGAAATTTAGGACAGTAATTAAATGGTTTATGCTAGCCATAACAGAGTGTGTCTGCGCTAATTTCTAAGATCTGTCTAACCAATGGATGTAATAACAAAGAAGAAATTTTGCGGACATTTCCTTTCACACACACTTCAAAACAGAAACTCACAGATAATTCTTTAGTGATTAAAATACTACTTTTTTTTTTTTTTTTTAAAATAAGTAATTTCAGTTGACCCTGCTGATTCAGCTGAGTGCAGGTACAGTACCTCAGGCTCTTCAATTAGAAACAACTGGGAAATTCTTGGAAATCTAAAGTACACGTGAAATGCTAGCCAGGCTTACTCTGGACCAGGCCATCCATTGGGAATAACGGCAGTATCACTCATTTCCCTTCCCAACATTTTCCATCCCATAAAGTGAAGAAAGGTGTAAGAAGCTGCAAGAGACAACTCTGCTAACAATTTAGTCTCTACAGCTGTGTGAATTTTCCATATCATTAAGCAAGAGCCTCAACATTTATCACTACCTAATACTATAGCCCCAAATTCTGCATCACACAAAAATAAAGCAAGCCACCAAAGCCACACTCCAGTCGATGTGACAACAAGCCTGTAGAAAGCACATGTTTCAATGTGATTTTTTTCACTGAAAACCACATTATACACAAAAAAAGAATGTACCTATCAGTATCTTCTACAAGCAATAATAACTCAGATGTATGCTCTTGCCTGAAGTGCTCTGAAATACTAAGAGAAAGACTATTTCTAACTTCAGTTAATTTGCACTGGATTATAGCTGAGAGACTTAAGTAAAAAAAATATATTATTAATATTACATCTGTTACAGATGGAATAAACATGGATAAGCATAATCTTTTCATTGTTTTATGGAAGCACAATCCACCAGCAAGTGTACAAATCCGCTTGATATCCTTGAGTGCTGGATTTAAATTTGGGTCTCAGAGAGAGGTGAAGACGTGCAAGAACTTAAGACCACAAAGAATTCTTAACTGACTAAATATGTAAGCTAGATTCCACAACTCCTTTGCAGGGATAAAGTACATCTTCATTTCAGTATAATCAACATAATTTCTCACTTGTTCCTGATTTTCCAAAGAGTACAGAGAATAAATGCATAAATGGGTGCAACTGGGGCCCTGGGAACCTGCAGCTCAGCATGGCACACTGCAGAATGCTTCAAGAAAACCAGAGATGAAAGCTTTGCTGTGGTAGCTCTGCAGGCAAAAGCCCTGACATATACATCCACTCAGCAAGGCAAATTAACAGTAACCAAAAGCATTTCTGTTCCCGTGTAACTTCACACATGCTGGACTTCAGCCCTGCAGAATTAGCAGCCTACATAATGTATACAGTTATTCATTCATACTTTGAAATATGCAAATACCCATATCTCACTTTCCTGAATGACACTGTTACCCTTGTAAACATTTTGAGTTTAGTCCTCTAGACCTTGGTTTCAGATTTTAAAAAACAAACTAACAGTGGAAGCACTTCCCGGAGAGAGTTCTAGAGGACTGACACATTAAAGATTATGAAAGATGCCAGATAATCAGACAGAATGAAGAGCAGATGTCCTTACAGCCAGAGATCTAAGTATCAGTAGTTTCCTGTTGAGTACAAAAATCTCTCTCCTTCCCCTAAGTGCCCACCTCTGACCATGACAGTAACTTTCCAAACAACTCTTTAGTTCACCTTCCAATTTTAAACATGCTGAACACGCAAGCACAAAATTGCTGTTCTGCCCATCCACAAGAGATTTTATTTGGCAGAGTACTTTTCACCTATTTCATATGCACAGGCCAAAGGGGAAGATGGTAAAGAGTCCATCATTTTTACATCATTTGTCTTCCTTAAATACTTCAGGTAATTAATTCTGAACATTTATTTAAAATTTAAGCTACATAAAACACAGGTGTCTCCTTGCTGACTGGTTGTATATTAGACCAACCCTTATATCACATATTTGAGTGATGTTAGACAACATACAATAAATGTGGCTCACAATGAATGGCAGTAACAACCAAGACACTGAACTGAATAAGCTGCATATTGCCACATAACCTACGAAAGTTGCAAAGTAACATATCCCAGCAATACTCACCAATTATTACAGAATCACAGAACCAGTTAGGTTGGAAAAGAACTCTGAGATCACTGAGTCCAACCTATGACCTAACACCACCATGGCAACTAGACCATGACACTACATGCCATGACAAGTATTTCCTTAAACATCTCCAGGGATGGTGACTCCACCACCTCACTACACAGTCCATTCCAATTTTTAATCACCCTTTCTGTGAAGAAATTCAATGTCCAATCTGAACCTCCCCTATGTCCCCTTGTCCTGTATGGGCTGTCTGGGAGAAGAGGCCAACCCCCACTTGGCTAGGCTACACTTTCAGGTAGTTGCAGAGAGTGCTGAGGTCACCCCTGAGCATCCTTTTCTCCAGGCTAAACCACTCCAGCTCAGTCTGTATGTGAAAACCGAAACTGATTTACCTAATTATGATTTCAAACTAGGCATGAAGTACTTGAAACTTACAATACAGGTATAATAATGAAGAATAAACAAACTCTTTTCTATAAAGACCAGCACATGTGTCTAGAGGATATTCTGTAAGTGTGACACAGATAGCAGATAAATTATGATTTAATTAAGCTTGCCTTGAAAGCATATCCAAAGAAGCTCTGAGATTCTCACGGCAAAATTTTGCCTTCAGAATGCTGACCGTCTACTGACAAATACAGCACTCTTCAAGAATTTGTGTCATCATTCTTCTTGGCTGACTCCTAACTTCATCTGCACAACTGAAATAAATTGATGACAGTTAATAGTACTACAGAGACCTATAAAAGCTCCTGAATGGCTTGAATTAGTAATTAAAAAATAATGTCATAGTCCTAAAAAAATTTGATCCAAGATCCTAAAAAATGTATTCTTAGGAAGTTAAAACTTGAAGTGCTTTGCCCAATAAGTTTTTGGACACCATCAAATCCATACTGTAGTCTTCAAAACATAAGAAATGCTTGTCCTTAAGAACAACCTATTTACACAAGAATATTCCCTGCCACCCAAACTGGGTCAGAAACCATTTGTGGTTGAAGCTAAGCCTGATATTTAGCTCTCAAAGGCAGTATAGAGAAGGAAGCAGGTATGGTGGCAATTATCTTAGTGCTCACCACTGAGAACATACTAACATTAAACAGCCCACCGACCTATTTCCAGGGAGTACATTAGAAGTTCCTAGGCTTGTGCTGCTGGGCACCCCTGCCAAAATGACTAATCCAGCCCAGAGAGTACTCAGTACTCTGAGTCAACAGTGAAACTGGAGTTTGCATAGGATGTTGCGGTTGCTTGGCAAGCAGAGCTGCACACCATAAAATTCGAACTGCCAGGTATTCACTGTTTCAGGTGAAATTCAGATTATTAGTGTTTTATAAAAATACTCAAATAGTTCAGTTACCTTATAGATCACCCACTCTTCTCACACCAGGTCCCTCTGTGTATGGAACGGCAACACTCTGATATAATTCTAATAAGAATTGCCCTCTCCTCAGAGAACAGAGAATTCATATGACGAACTTTACCATACAAGGCCGTTAATTTCCGTTTCCATTCCTCATTTGTTTTCTTCTTGCAGCTTTACAGATAGCATGCAAGATCTGCTTCCTCTCCTCCACCTCACCTTAGCCTTACTCTGTGGGCTGAAGTCCTTTAATCTGTCATATTTGCTGAAGACATTCATTCAGTAACACCAAGGGAAAACATTTATTACTATACATTTTTGTGCATCTTCATTCTTTTATTCATCGGATAAAAGTCTAGAGCACTGAGTAAACACCTTGAGAAAAATAAAAAAACCCCATATTTCAATCAAAATAATTTGCCTCCAGAACAAACTCACCTAGTTTCTCCTAGAAACTGAATTTTCATTTATTGAACAGAAGAAAATCTGGAATTTGTTAGGTAAAGGAAAAGTGGGCCAACTAAATCTCAATTGTTCATGAAGCAGACGATGGCTCAGTGCTGTGTGCCAAGATCATAACCTGTTTCAAGCTTGCCAACTGCAGTTTTCTCTGACAAGGGCTGGTAACAAGTCAAACGTTATTCTTTTACCCCAAGGCTGAGAAAAGAAGAAAATTCTTGAAGGAACATTTAACTGACCTCACAGTGCTAACTCAGTCCACTCTAAAGTGATAAATGACCAGCTCTACAGGGCTTCACTTAGAAAAACTTTAAATAGCACAGCTGACCACTAACACTAAAAGGTTCTGCAGTTTTGACCCACACTTTTCATGTACAGATGCAGTGAAAGGGAGGGGGAAGGATTTTTATCCTGAGGGCATGCAAAAGATGCTGATTGAAATTTTAAATGATACTTCCACTTAAGACACTAGAGAATATACTTTTTTTTTATGTTACTGAGAGCAATAAATATACTTAGTGCATGTTTAACCTTGGCTACTGAAGTTTTTCTCAAACCACCTGAGACACAAGTATGGTAATACACAGGCCATAATTTTTTTCCCGGTCAAACTGCTCAAAGGTTTTCAGTTTAATTAAAATTGTTGTTAATTTATTATCAGTTCAAACCGACTCCACTCTAAGTTGGCAGCATTAATATTTTTAAGAAGTTTGGTGGTTTTTTGTTGGTTTGGCTTTTTTTTGGGGGGGGGGGAGTGATGGGGAGGGTTTTAAACAACAGTTTATCATAGCATTGTCATCAACATTAGATGTGGAACTGCATCATCAATTTTGCTGATACCATTGAAAGGAGACATTTCACTTATTTGAGTAAAAGCATTGTTTCTTGCTGATATCAGAGTATACCGAATTATAGGTATTTTCAGAGGGTCAAAAGTATCTTTAGGAATACCTTTTTTACAAATTATGGTTACAATAGCAATATGCCATGCCAGCTACCCTTTCATAGGAACTCTGAATTTCTTGTTAGAACTGCTGAAAATAAAGGACAGGTTATCCCTAAAACAATAATTTCAGAAGATTGACATATTTACAAAAGATCTTCTGAGGTAATCTCTTATCATTCCTATTCCCACAGCAACTGAAAATAACTATCCACCTATGCATACAGAAACTTGGGCTATGGCTATGACTACATAAAATACAGCCAGATGTAAAAAAGATATATATTAAGGAAAGTTATAGATATTCAATGCATTTTTTTTTCACAGAGACACACTATGTGGACCTTCAGAAGACACTGGAACATTTTTTCCCCAAATGTATTTAACATTCACCCATTCACTTTCCAAAAACCTACAAACAAGCAAACAAAAAAAAACCCAAACCCAAACCACCAAGGAACAAGTGTTTTCACTCAAAAACCCCAATATATTCCTACATACAAGAGAAAAGTAACCCCGAAGTTCTGGTGATGTTACTTTACCAATGTTCGAAGTGTCAAAGTGAATAATTGATCGGCTGTGACACGGCAATAGCTGGGACTACATGGCAAAAGAGAGAGAAAGATCCCTAAGGACCAAAGTGCACATCTCTGTAGTGGGAGCAGCTGTAATAAATCTAAGCTGACAAGTATTCAGAGACTGAAGCAATGTTCCATCAAATATTTTTAAAGTCAGTTCCACACAAGTCAACCCAGCTTCGCCTGGAGATTTATCAGACATTTAGCTGGTGCACGTGATCACTTGTTAAAGTGAAGAGGAAAGCAAAAGAAGTGGACAAATGAGAGATACTGGACCAAGGCACAAAAAGATTTTAATGCCTACGGATCAACCTTCACATTTCGTTAAAGTTTAGAAACATCTAAAACACTGTTCACAAACCTTGCATTTTTTAACTATCTTTTGTTTTCCCCTAAAGGTTTTCATCTAAGGAAAAGAACTAAGAAACTATTTTCTCCATTTTATTAATATTAGGAATATGTTCCAGTCAAAGTTCTTGAATCAATTTTTTATTTAAGTTGCACATGTAAGTTGTTCTTCGTGTCCTAACACAGTTGCACATTTTCAATTTCAAAGGTTTTACGGAGAAGTTTGTACAATGCTGCTGGGAAACAATGTTTGATTAAAATGGACTTTAGGAAACAGTACTAGGGGAAAAAAAAAGATCTTATTCATTCAAGAAAATTCATTTTACTAATATCCTTCACAGTATCAGTTTAAGCAAAATAATAAGAACAGTCATGGAGTCCCTGTTCAAGAAACACCATCCTCAACAGCAAACCTGGGAATTCTTCTAAATACCCAACAAGAGGGACAACTTGACAAATCCTAATGTCAGCACAAAAACCCAACACTTGGCAACAAAAATAGGTGTATCAAGTGCCTAACTGTGCCAGGCTAACTCCGTATACTTCTTCCATGAACAATGCATGCATGCATGAACAATGTGAATGGTTCTCAAACGCTGAAACTCAACACAGTTCAAACACAGACACTGTAAACCAAACTCTGCCAAGATCAAGCCTTCCTCGAATGGAAAATGATAAAGCAAGGAGTGAAAGGAGGAGACGGGGCAGGGACTAGAGTGATACAGAGAGGAAGGTTGAAAAAGATTAATCAGCCAAAGGACATGAAATAAGACAAGAAGGCAGAATCCTGCACCACTTCAGAAAGACTATTTGGGGATAGTGGAGCTGAGAACCAAACATTCTCTGATGCGAGCTCTGGCTCCACGCTCCGTCTGTACGTATGTCTGCTAATAATGTGCCATGCAAGCATCATCCCATTCATATAGTGTTAATGGCCATTTTTTGGTTTTGGTTTCATACAAGCAATGTGAAAAGATGCTGTGGAAAGTCCTCAGGGGTATTTCAGACTAGGATGGGCTGTCTGCTCCCCAGAGGTTCATGTTCGAAAAATTTTGTGCATCTGAGTCAACTGATCTAGAGATCTGGGAGTCTGAAGATATTTCTACAGAAAGTCTCTGAATCTCACTGCCAGCAGGAAATTCTGTGGTTCTTCTATTTATTTACATCCACATTTTCATATCCAAATTTGATGACAGCCATCTACTGACAATTAGGTTTATGGAGTGAACATAGATGGATAAACTGTCACACAAACTGACATCCACAGTTTTACTCATCTGATGATGGAAGCTGGCACCAGCTCGTCTGTGTGAATGCGAGAAGACAGCACAGGGTGGAGACGTATCGTAAGGGGCTGTTGAGGTCCCCGAATGCAAACACAAGCAGTTTATAATTGATGAAGTAAAGATGTAAGAGCCAGATGGATTTCTATCACACAGCCTTTTTTCATCCTCATTTATGTTCTCTTCTGTGAAAGTGTGCATGAGTTGCTGGTTTCAGTGACGCAGTGCTCCCCTAGCTAATACCCATTGTGGCAGAAGCACACTATTACATCTGGGAGCCCTCCTCCTGCAACTGTCATGGAGAGCTCAGCACAGCCTGCTCCCATGAAAGGAGATGCAATTCTACCTCTGCTAAACCAAGGCTGCTGCAGTCCACAAAGAAACAAGGACTACAGCAATATGACCAATTACATTTTGAGTATCAATGCTTTGGGTTTTTTTCCTTTTAAAGCTTTCAATTACCTTTAAAATTACTGAAACTAAGAGCTTCAGAAAGGAAAGCATTTCACAGAAAAGCATTTTTATGAAGCAATATGTGTCAACTGTAAAACTGATCAATGAAACCAAATTATTACAGAATGGTTTGGCTTATAAGGGACCTTAAAGATCATCTCATTCCAACTCAAGATCAACTCATTCTATCTCATTCCATGGGCAGGGCCACCATACATTACACCAGGTGGCTCAGGGTCCCATCAAACCTGGCTTTGAACACTTCCACAGATGGGGCATCCATGGTTTCTCTGAGCAACCTGTTCCAGTGCCTCACACCCTCACAGTAAAGAATTTCTACTAATAGCCAATCTAAACCTACTCTCTTTCAGTTTTAAGCCATTGTCCTTGTCCTATTTTCTAAGGGCATTATGTTATCTTCATTTCTTTGATATTTTTGATATTGAGACCCTCCAGAGTTACTGAATTATTTACTAGTCTGTGTAGACACTGAGATGTAAAAAAAGGGTTTTTTAATCAAAAGTTTCTAATACAGAATTACACGCATTTTAATTCAAGCTATGGAGGGATCAAGGACAGATCAACTAAAAGCAAAGAGCACCCATTTATTTCTGCTTTACAGATGCCCAGTAATGACAGTGATGACAGCACTGATGCTGATGCCATACAGCTGCAGCACCATATCTGAATAAGATTCCCAATGGCTTGATCTGCAAAAATACCAATGAAACCACTCTCTATTTCTCAGCTCTCTAAAACTCATTATTTAAGTTAGTCATTTACAACCTCTCTATAATATAAAGAGCAGACAGGCACTACATAAGCTAATTCATCCCATTCTAAGAAAAGCAGCCCAGAAAAATGAGAAGTGTGACCCTGAAAGAGATCTCTTGCAACCATCAACTGGAGAAGCTAAAACAACTAGTTACACAGGATGTCTGACTTCAACACACGAAGTCAAAAAATATAATCTGATCCCCTTATTCACTTGACTGAGTTGGGGTCCTTGAATTTATGTTAACTGAAGAACTTTCTTTCCATTATTTGCTCTACCTATAAATAGAAAAAAATGCTTCAAAAGAGGCAAAAAGCAGCCAATGACACAGATTTAAAAATTAGTTCCAGCTCTTTGTCATACTTGAAAAAATATAATGACAACTTGAGGCTCTTGTAAGTCACTCATATGCGATAAAAATCACAAAACAGAGTGGACAAAGTTAATTTTAAAAATACATATCATTTTCCTGGGGTTTTTGTAGTGCTTTTAACAACAGCTGAAAGACAACATGCACAGTGCCTACTCCGGCTATTGCAAAGCAGAGAAAGAGCTCTAATAAATTTTGCACTTGTTTTAAAGAGGTTGGAGGACTGAGTCCTTTTCTAAGACACCAGACATGATTAATTTTATTCAATGGGACTACTCATATTAGCAAAAACATTTGTATATATGGCTGCTTGCAGAGTAAGACCTAAAGCAATTTTGTTCTCCTTGACATTCTTTCATGCAGAGGCCTTTTATTCTCCACACACGACACTCATATTTTATACATGGCAGCTTGGAGAGCCACACTTTCATCAACCTCGGCACCTTTTTGAAATCCTCTGATGCACTGAAGCTCATGTCAGAATATGGCAAGCCTGTATTCTGCATTTGAGATAAAGGAGGAAGTTGTTGTTTGAAAACACAACACAGAAGAGTGAAGTAAAGTATATAATTTGGTGAAGAAATAGAAACACGTAAGATTCATGCATCTTTCATGGCTTTTATGTCACAAAGACAATGCTTGCAAAGTACACATATATTGTGTGAGCTGGACTCAGATAAATTAGGATTAAAATAAAAGCAAGTAAAATAATTATCTGAATAAGCAAACATTAATAGGAAGTAATTTCCTTCATTTTCACTTCTCTGAATAATTATACCTGTGGGCTATTATGAATAATTTATGAGATGGCATGCAGTTTACATGTAGCCCTGGAAGTCTATGCATTTATAATATGATCATTTCAAATAATTCTGGGGCAAACCATGCCTGGTAAGTGACTTCTGCACAAACAGTCTTTCAGCCTTAGGATACTTCAAGATTCTGTTAACGGAGCAAGGCACTCCATTAAAAAGTTTAAAAAAAAATAAGTATTTTTAGTTTATTTAAATCTCCCTCCTGCAAGTGGCATTCAATAATTCATTAAAATCTTGTAACTCCAAACTTCCTTTAAGCTTTGTGAAATATTGACTAACTACTTTATATATTGATCTTTACAGTGATTAAATTTTTAAGGCATTTGAGACTAAATTCTGGTAAGGGCAAGATCCTCTTCTCCACAGCAGCATACAGATTATGTTGTGTAGCCCAAACTCAAACCATTCTGAGCATCCTGCTCGTTTTAGAAGTACAACATTGTTTCAAGAACAAAAACCCAACTCATAATTCCAATGTTCTATTTTCTGACACAGTGGAATATATGGGGACCATTTAAAACAATTACATACCATTCTATTGAAAGTCCTGTTTGCCAAGAAATAGCTTATTGTACGCATCATAAAAAAACACAAGAATATGCAAAATGCTTTCTTTTTTTGTTCTTTTTTTTTTTGTCTGCAGTGAATTTTAGTCCTGACCAAAGATGAAAAAGCTACTTGCAAGAATACAATAGGACTACACATCCTTTTCTCTCAAGATCACTGTGCAGATTTGTAAACACACAGTACTTTGTCTTCAGCATACATAAACTATACTTAATGACTGGAGGACTACTGTATGAAGAGATAAACTAGAACAAAAGACATTCTGCAAAACACAATTCAGTCTTTATGCATAAATTAGCCATTCACAATACTGGCGCCTTCTAATAAATTTTGGCCTGTAAAATCTTTTTAGCTTTCTTCGCTTCTAACACATTTACTGTTTTTATAGCACATTTTACTCTTTCCTTTTCAAAAAGCAGTGGAAATAATACACACCAACAGCAACCATATATTGCAAAGTAAGTTTATTTATGAATTCTTCTCTGCTTAAACTATGTATCTCCAAAATATGTGTATTGTGTTCCTGTGCACTCTAAATTCACTGACCAGAGTTTGTTGTTTCATCCATATTTCACTTGTACATCTGAACCTTTCTTCACAGTACACGACGATGTTTCTTAGAAGTAAAAAAAAAAAAAAAAAAAGAAACCTGCTCCTGACAACCATCCAAAGCACTGACATAGCTCCATCTTCCACCCACTATGTTTTGCTAATTATATCTCAACCGCTCAGCTCTCTTAAGACAGAGAAGGAAGCAGATGACACTGTCAGTATGCCAGGCAGAAGAGTTAGGGGAAAGA